>NW_009221443.1:44568-45653 GCF_000690835.1 Fulmarus glacialis
CAAAAGCAGTGTACTGTCCGTCCGCAGCGCGGGTCCTCGGCGGGGCCCACGTGTCCCACAGGGTTCCACCACGTTGACAGCGGTCGGCAGCATCAAAGGGCCTGGATTATTGGGGAGCGGGAGGGGGCACAATTAGTAAACAGGTATGGATGAGAAAGAGGGTGGAAAAGTAAAGCAAAGGTAAAGACAAGAAGATTGATGTGAAAAGTCAAGGAAAAAGGGCATTGCTGGAAGGTAAATACTGAAGGAAAGAGGCATGCAAGTATACGTGTACATGATGATGCTGTCAAATAAACTCCTTTTCTGCTCAGTATCATGCACATTTTTGCTGAAGTCTGAAATGACAAGTTAAGCTATCTCATGTATACAATGTCTACACTTACCAAATGAAAAGCACTTCACATTTCAAAGCACTTCACAAAACTGAGCAAGAACCATGCACGCTTTACAGTGGGAGAAAATAACGTGATGGAGGCACAGACTTCCCAAGTATACAGTGCATTTTATTTGCGGGAAGCTGAAAGAGTTTAAGTGGCAGCTCTAAATGTACACCTGAAACAAGCATCTATAAGCAACATAAGTTTTCAAAGACACTGGAAAAATGTAGATTCTAATGCAAGTTAAAAAAAAAAAGGAGAAGAAAATACAAACTTGGAGAAACGAGCATTACTGTGCAGGAGCAAACAGTAGAGCGCACACAAATCATTCACAATTTAGTTGACTAACGGACTAAATACTACTGAAGAAGCTGACTGTAGCTATACTTGATTAACATAAAAAATTTAGTTGGAAAAAGAACCATTTTAAAAAAGGTCACAATGCAAACTAAGCTTTCTAATTTAGCATATGAAGGCATAATGCTTCATAAATTTTAAATTTTGAATTCTTAAAATCAAAACCACAGAAATGCCATGCACAATTATGGCTAGTCTATACCACAGTTGGAATAAAGTTCTCCAAAAGGTAGAAACAGGACCAGGGGAGAACACTCATCACTTTAAACAGTGTTTTGAAAAATATTTTTATGCAGGAACCTTTAGCTAGAAAACTGTAAGGCTTTAAGCACAAGCATCTCCAAAGCAGCA
>NW_009221443.1:45676-56794 GCF_000690835.1 Fulmarus glacialis
TTTAAAAGACTTTAAAAAAATGGACAAAGGTCTATTAACTATTGCCTGTGTTATGCTAGGATCCTTCACTGGTATGTTTTGGGAGAGGCTGATGCAAGGTGCAGTCAGGTATCAAAAACATGCTTGGAAAAAAACACTTTCATAAACTATTCAAGCAAGGAAATTCCTAAAACAAACGTATTCCTTCAGTTTAATGTAGAATTTTCTATTTAATGACCCAAATCTAAACAAAGTGGAAACGTTGTTGCTGTTCATCTAGAGGAGTCCTGGACAGCCCCCAGCTCAAATTCCACCTTCTCATGTTCCAGAAAGCCCGGTTTAACACTCCCAGCCCTGCCAGAACAGCCAAGCAGCCAGCGCATAGGTTGGAAGATCACATGTGTTAAGGCAGGGAAGCAGAAAAGCACGCAGGATTCACAACAGTGGTAAATGATTAACATTCAGGGATAGTCCTCCTTTAGAAAAGAGAGAGGATTTATATAAAGGTCACCCATGGGTAAATTCAGAGTTTTTTTGTTTGTGAAACATGCTGAGGAAGTGACCTGTGAATACTGAAGGCTCCAATCCTCAACAGTTTGTTACATTATTTTCCCATTTCTCTAATTTAAGCGGTTAAGTGAAAGCTACATCCACTAGCAAGCAAAAAAAAAAAAAAACAACCCACCCCTACTTATTCCACAGTAAGGAAAAAATTATTAATCCTTTGTCTCCTGTCCTATCTTAGCACAGAAACAGCTTCCTGAGAAAAGACCAAAGTTAGAAAGACACTGATTGTGTCTTAGGCTTCCCAGCCTTGCAGCTAATATTCCAGACCATTTTCAGATCAGTACAGTTTTCCTGTACTGACCATTTTACGGGAATGGAGCAAAGGAAAAAAAACACCCAACTACTAAAATCCTTCCTATCTGGCACAATTGCTGTTGGCAGCTGCAGCATTAACATTTTAAATTAAAGGAAACATTGACATTAGGAAGGGATATAAGCTGTGAGGTAGCCAATACAGACATCTGCCAAGCAGAGTACGGAAACTCAAAAGGTCGGGACCTTACTTCTAAACCCCTTCAACCTAACCATCTACAAAATCCCCAGTCCGAAAGATTTTGGTGTTCTCAACAACCCTTGGCAAACTCTCTCTAAAAGAAGACTATTTTTCTGACAGGAAGCAAAGATAATTCATGCAGAAACAGGCCAATTAAAGACAGCAGCAGTTGAAAAGAGATTTTATTAGCAGCATTGAGACACCAAGACTTGAAGGCACAATAGCCAAGTCGCAGCCCCCGCAATAAATACGTATGTTCTGGCAATTATATTAACCTAACCCCACTTCCCATCTAGGAAACCAGAATGTAGCTCAATTGCTGACTCAGCTCCAAACTGTTTTCTTCTTCCTACAGCTGGATTTGCCCTTAATTACAGGCAGTACTGTTTCCAGTGAACACAATAAAACCCCTTTGCCAGAAGACAACTGCCTTCAATAATAATGATATGTGTCTAAGAAATGTAACACATATGCAGTACAAGCATTACTCTCTCAATTAAAACTCATCAATTGCCAAGAAGCATGTGTTCTTTACGGCATACTATTTTCGGTTACATGCAGGTATGTTTTATATTCACTCCCTCTCTTGTATAGAAAGGCTACATACCGCGGCAGCTGGCATGTAAGCTTAGATTCCTTGACAACGTTAAGATAGACAGGCTCAAGTTCTTAATCCTAAAACAGGCATACCAAGACCAAAACTGAAACAGATTGGCTACAGAGTCCTCTCTGCTTCTGAACAAAAGCAGCAGGATTTCAATAAGCAACGGAAGTCTTGCAAATACTAGCAAGAACACTAGCATGAATCAGGTACCCAAGAAGAGCTGTTTGGAGCAAGAGTCAAACATTTCCACCAGAGGAAATACCAGTTTCTAGCACACCTCCTGCGATTAGACCAAAAGAACAAAAATAAAACCGTATTGAGAACGCTGAAGAATAAAGAAACCACCACCTTTCACCCACCACCATGGATGGAATCGAGCGATCAACAGGATCTCACCATAGACAAGCACAGATTTCAGATACTAGATAAATCAAGGGCAAAAGAAAGAAAAACAGCATTGATCATATGTTCTGATTGAAACTTCAATAAAATGTAACAGATAAAGCAGAATTATCATCCCCCTTATAATCTAAAATCCATAGTATTAAAAGTCTTTAATCAATAAGATTTACAAAATTAAAATACATTTGTCATTGCACTGTTAGAAACAGATATCATCTACTTTTAAGAGATACTGAAGCAAAGTAGGTTCCATGCCAGTCAATGGGAGAAGGATCTTTTCTCCTGAGGGCTGAAACTGCTTAGGATAAGAGCTTTTGTGTCGCTACATTCCGTCACTGCTGCTCCTGGAGAGTCTCACAGAAACCAGAATTACCCTTCCAGGATAAGCCATACTGCCTCTGAATGCACAAGAAGCTGAAAAAACTAAGACGACATGTGCACAAGTACTGGGTTGATATATGTCAGTTTTGGTTTTGAAATAGCTTTGCAGTATAGAATTACTTTCAGAAAAGATAAATGATATGGTACATTTATGTTCAAACAAATCATCCTTGTTTTGAGATTGATCCAATCCATAAAACAAATACTCTGATTACATGACATCAAAGCTCTTATCTTCAGCTTGTGTCATTTTCCTCAAGCTTCCGTTCTCCCCAAGAGAATGAAAAAAATCAGCTTGCTCATTTCAAAAATTTCAAAAGAGATTCACAAGGATACTGGTTTACAAGGTTCTATATTTTATTAAGGATCAAGGTAAGTCCTTGGGCCCCATGACACCAAGCAAAGGGTTACAAGGAGTATTATGGCACATCAGAAGGACCCAGCTCTCTCCAAGAGTTGAAAATGCTGTTCCTGATTTAATAATTTCTTCAGCCCCTGAAGAAATTTTCTTCTGGTTGGCAGTGCTAAGCCTGTTGTCCTCACCTCCCCACACTATATTCACAGCAACAAATCAGCAACATCATCACTAACTTGACTGTCAACTTACGTTAAAGATACAAGGAAGATGGCTTATTTAAGTGCAGATAAAGAAACAGTCACTTGAATCATGCATAAGCACGCAAAATTAATTTCCCAGCAAAGCAGAACATACCACTTGTCTTGCTGGCTGGTTCCTGGGCTCCTTGGGAGGTTTTCTATTTCCACTAAGACTGGGGCAGAAGGAACCACTGTTAGGACAGGTAGGTTTGGTTTTGCATTCCAGCTCTTTGGAGACAGAATATAAACAAGTAAGTTACTATACACGCATTAATGAAGCGGTGACACATTAAACATAACAAAACATACCACCACTTCTCCTTAAGCACAAAGCTAAAACAAGGCTATTGTCTTCCATTACTTCCACAGCACTGGATGCCTATGCCCAGCCTTTTCCAGTACTGCACACAGTACTGGGATCATAATGAATCCAAGGCTGCTCAAAGATTTCAGTAAAAAGCTATGGCCTGCTGTGTCCTTTTTAAATTCATGCAGTAATGCTTTCCTTCTGTAGGTAACTTTGCAATAACAATTGGCACCTTTAGGTTGCAGGCCTTTGGACTGTCATTTGAAACATAACTGCTCCTGAAAAAAACCAACTTTTGCATAGAAGGCAAAAGGCTGGGCAGAGCAGCAATCTATCAGCAGAGATTGAGTATTTTAATGTTAAAACAAACCATAATCCCATTTCCACCAATATCTGATCCTTTCTGTTGCACTCTGCATCTGAAATGCTCCAGAAAGTGAGACAGGATCTTTCCAAACTCGAAGTCCGTTTTTTTGATACTCAGAAGGAGAGTTACTTTAGACTAGCATCCCTTTTCAGTGAAACAAGGTATTCTGTGTACAACTACTGAGGGGACAGGTCTGTCCGATTTCCTTCTCTAACTCAGAAAACACTGACTTTTTCCTAACAATGTATTCTTTAACTTGCAGGTGCATTCCCCTCTTTCAGAGAAAAAAATACTGTAACCAGGAATCAACATAGGTGCTGATGAATTACGCCCTTTTTGGGTTTTTTTAATGTTACTTAGCATATAGAATTAATGTGCTTTGAATAATAACAACTCTTACACGAAGGTAGTTTGTGTACCTATGAAAATCTGTATCTATAAATAGCATAGTTTCTATAGTACTGGGGCATGGGGTATCTTCCTTACTACAGCTCAATTAACCAATTATCTTGCTTGTAAATTAGTAGTCATTTCTTGGCATGCAATTTAGCAGTTAACTGTTTGCAACTTTCAATTGGTCAATCACTGGATTTTAAGAATGAATAACAAAATCCTCAAATCTGTTGAAATACATGAAAACTGCCTCTAAAAAGAATGAAAGAGAGTGTCCTTACTTGTGATCCGTTAGTTTGATTGATAACAGCATTGTTTGCAGTACTGAAAGACAAAAAGAATTTAAATCAGAATCAGATCAACAAACTACTCTTGCAGGCTGGCAGAACTGCATGGATTTTCAGAAACAAAGATCTTTCCAAAGTACTTAACTGTTCCTAATAGAAAACTTAAAAACTTATGGTTTAGGTCAGCTGCCTCATTCTAGCCAACTAAGGTTATCACATTATTTTTCATTTGTTCAAGCCGTAGTTTATCTGTAATTCATCCGGTTTTTCCTCTTCCTTTCCTAAACCAGTTCAGTTTAGAAAGTCTTCCTGATTCAGCTGTAAGGTGGGGCACTTTTAAAGCAAAACCGATATACTTTTAGTTAAACACTCAGCAAAATGTGACATTGTCGAAACCTCACCTACATGCTGTAGATACTATGTTTGTTCCATAAGTAGGACTCTTCTGATTTGAAGTTTCACATCACAAAGTTTATCAGAAAAATTCATGAGTTTCTTCTACATACAACCTCTAATGGACTGAATTACTGCTTTAGAGTCGTAAAAGCAGCCATTTGAAATTATGCGCACAGCAGCTCAGCACAACATTAATAGTAATTTTATATTATTAAATATTTAATATATTTCATAAATTAAAGAAGATCCCTATGCTGATGATTTCTGAATCTGCAAGAGACATTTCACATTTTCGAGAGATTTAAAAGCATTAACATTGCTGTTAACTAACTGCACAATAATTATGCATTATAAATCTCACGCAAAGCAAACTTTTTTCCTAGACTTCTAATCTTTTAAAAAATGGTTCCACTCTCCTACGACCCATTAATCTTTTGATTTACGGTCTGGACAATAACTATCCAACCTGGCAAGCTGATAATTCAAATAGATTTCTGCATCTACTTCAGCGATTCTTTAGAATTATTTTATTTAAATACCATGTCAAGACCAAACAAGCTGTTCCTTGCCTGTTTCCCAACTTTGCACTTTCTCTATTGAGAGAATGTGGAGGTTACCACAGAACACTGCACATTTAACAGAAATATTAAAGAATGCCTTCTGGGTAGCACATTGCCCTGTGCTGAGTTAACACGAAAGAATGGAACAACATACATCTTTCATGATGCATTTCAATTAGCGACACTCGAGTGTAGAGTTTCAGAAATGGCATAGATCGCTCCGGAGACTAACGTAACAGTGCCACACCTAGGTGCAGATCAGATGACCGCCGTCTTATCAGAAGGAGAAACTGCGTATGAAGTTTCTCTTCCCACTCCCAGAATGACCTAAGCAGCGTGAAACTTGGAGAAGGGCATGACAACACAGTATGACGAGAGTACTAATTAATCAGACAGTCACGTTTTGCACGCAGAGGATCTTCAAGCATTTTAATGACACGCAGTTTTGAACAGTACTTTCCCATTTTATAAAAAGAAAAGACAATACAAAAGGTCGCAAAGACAGAGAGACCTCCACTACAGTAACTTGTCCCCACACTTCCTAGGCTTCTCCCCCCTCTCACGCAAGAATCAACCCTGCTGCTACAAACATATGGCTGTATTAAGCCTATTGTTTTGAAATGTTATTTTGACATTTCTTACCCAGCTCCTGACTATCATGATGCTTAACATCCACGAGTATCTACTTTTTAAAAATAATTTGGTTGCAATTGGTCATTGCAATGTTCACAAGTTACTAGGGCAAAGGACAGAAAGCAGAACTGAGTAACTTAGTTCCTTTGCTACCAGGTAATTTTTTTTAGCCTGGTTTCTTCTCTTCCCTTAAGAAAGGGTATGAAAACTGTATTATTCAATTCGTATGAGTATTTTACATTGCAACAGCAAGTACGAACTTACACATGCAGAAAGAATCTAGGTATAGAAATAAAGAACCAAAAGGCCTCCCTCTCAATGTTGATCATGAATAATTTAGTATGAATACATAAAAACAAATACTTAAGTATATAAAAATAAATGCAAGTATAGTACAGAGTGTAAAACCATCAACATATTTCAAATATTTATTTTACTGTATTTTCCCTGTCTCTGACCTTCACTTGATTATGCATTTCAGTCACATAGCCAGAGTAGGCAGATTTCAGAAAGCAGACATCCTGACATCCTTCTACCTGATCTCTTTACATGGCAGCACACAGAACTACAACTCACATCCAACAAGAATCATAACTAAGTCATAAACAAACCTCTTTGCGTGCTAGTAAGCAAGTCTGGCAAAATCTTCTGTAACACAGGAACTTTGCTTTGAACAGTAGATGTAAAGCAAACAAACCCAAAACCCACAGCAAAACCACAGTTAAGAGATTAACGCTTTCTACATTTAACTAATCTTATAACCTCCTTCAGCAGACACATGCTCAAGTACAAGTGACAAACATCAAAGAGAAATTTAAATATTGGAATGCATCTTACCTTGTTTCTTCAAGTTTAGCAGCATGTGCTGCAAAAATATAAAATGTTAATTAAAATTTAATTTGCAATTAGGTTATCAGTTAAATATTAAGTATATTATTAATAAAAATAGTCTAGCACTGCCTAAAAGTAGGCAACTAAAAAAGCAAAAGTTGCATGTATCCCATGTCAAATGTGTGTAAAATAAAATTCTAAATTGGAAAAACAAAATAAAAAAATCTGAAAAGGAAACCAAAAAGCCAGATTTAAGCAGGTATCTGAAAGCATGCATGGAGGTCACGCTTGACCTACGCAAGAGTGGGAATAAGAGACAAGGTATCACATGCTGTCAGGTTGTGACAACAGAGTGCAACTCCTAAGAACAATGAAAAAACCTCCAATGACAAAAGTTTCAAACTTGATTCATAAATTTCAAATATTATCATTAATATATCGCTGTTTCCTAGACCCAAGTTTTTCATATTCATACAGAGACCTATTGTGCAATAGTCACAGGTGGTTTACCTGCTAGGCAAGCTAGAATGACATCTTTTGGACACAAGCTTTTTCTGATAAATACATGTGGTCTCCCAAATAAGTCAAAGAAAACCTAATTTTGAAAATTCAAGAGAAGGGCAAACAGATACAGAAGAATTCCTACACAGAACCTCTAAAGGATATGATTACTTGATTCTCACAGTGGATTATACTTCTCAGAACGGAAAGTCTTTTACCTTTCATTTGCAGTGTTCGTCTTGAATATCTCTTGCTGGGCCTTCTTTCAAAGGATGCTGATCTCCTGGCTTTGTTGGTCTTGGTGGTTTGATACTCTGTTTTCCCACTAACAATGCCATATAAAAGTACAAAACAATAAAATAAATCACTTATTTTTAATGACAGAATACAGACACTGCTCATCAAAACATCACATTTCTATTTTAAATTCATAGCTTAATAATCTGATCCCAGTTCTATTAAAAAATCCCAAACGTAACACCTCACAAGGCCTTTCGCAAAAAAGGGAAGTTTTACAAACATCCTAATCTTCACCCCATTTTCCCAAGACAAAAGGCTGAAGCAATAACTCCTTAAACATTAAGTTGCTGAAAAAGCACACTTGCCCTTTGCATATTTTTGTGGTCACAGTGCATGCAGTTTGGGAGGTTGAAAATTCTAGGAGAGAATAAAGCTTAAGGTATGTTGCCACAGGTCATAGAGAAAGATGATAATAGGACTAAAAACCAGCATCTAGACGCTCTTGTTCACAGGCAAGTCTTTCTTCCCCAAGTTTGGCCAGACTCTGCCCCCAACGCAGTAGCAGCCTCAAGTTCTGCTGACTCCTCGGTACCACTGATCCTTTCTGAAGCAGACTAGATGGTATTGCTACAGTTGCTGGAAATGGAAGCAAAGTATATGCATACTGCCTGGGGTCACGCCCCACCCCCTTCCATATGTTCTCACCAACTCTGGCAGGGCAACTGACAGCGTTCTGCAGACTAGTCTGGGACCACAAGCCATTGGGAAGTCTGTTACATGCACCAGTAGTGCCTAACATGGAATGGGCATTATCTTAGGCTTCTGAAGCACTACCATCACTCAAACAGTCAGGAACTCAGGAGTCAAAAGACTTGCAGTGTCCCCAACTGTGCAAGTCAATCATCCATCCTATATGGTTATAAAAGGTGGACTTTCAAGATGAAGTGATCTATAAAACACAATGTACTATATATGCTATGTAAGGAACATAAACCTTGAGAAACCTTTGGTTTCCTACTGCACAGACCAGAATCACCTAAAGATAAATCAGAAAACGCAGGGGGAAAATCCATATGATTTAATAAAACTAACAATGCAACTCACTCAGCTTGCAAGTTTCACTGCTCTGTATGTCCTACGTGAATGAATACCAAGTTCTCTCCTATTTCCATGCATAATCCAAGAAAAGCAAGAAATGACGGAAGATATGTGCTGAATGACAGATGACACTGACCTGTATCGGAACCGGGATCCTAACCTAATGAAGCCTGATCGACTTGAGCTTTTTTGGACAGGACCTCGGAGCCGGAAGAAGGCATGATGTTCCACTGCACATTTCCACAAGTGTTTGCAGGCTTTGGGATGATCCAGTCTAAAGACAAAAGTGTGCTCCTGCTCCTTTCCCTTAAAGCACACAAAGCATGCTGACGATTTACAAGGGACTTGAGTAAGTCAAAGCTACAATTCAATGCAAGTCAAGTAAAATTTGTTTTTTATGAATACTGAAATGTATGTTTAAAAAAAATATTTTAGGCAGAAAAATCAGCCTTTTCAGAAGCTTTAATGAACAACTACTCCATTGTCTGAAGTTGGAAAGGGCTACAGCCCATATATTTAACAAGTCAAACCTCTGAACTACGAATTAGACATCATTATAATAGGAAGGTATTTCTCAATGAGGCTAACATGATCTCGCTTCCAAATCTGATCTCCTCAAATTACCAATGCTCACATTTATATTATCTGAGCAATTTCTTCCCATGGGAACAATTCTGGCATTTGCTTAAGGAATTCACTCCACTAAATGGGGTACATGGCCTTTTTTTAAAGTTTCTTGCACAATGCCCACTGTTTCCAAATTATCTGGTCTACACTAGTTTCACAAGGTATTCCCCTTTTAAAAACAGGGTGAGGAAAAAAGTAATTGAGCCTATTTATTTTACACCTAAGTCCCTTCATTCCCTTCCTCCCCCCAAGTCACAATCAAAAATCTTGCAAGGTATCCACGTTAATTCTCAAAACTTAAAAATAAAGAAAGAGATCAGGAGTATGTAAACTAGTACTGTATAATCAGGACTGAGAGCTAACTAAACAGATAGTTATCTACCTGTTCATCATCTTCGACAACTACTAGAGTGAGTTTGTTCTTCTTGAAGTCAAGCCTTGTTATCTTTGGCCTGCAAGATGAACAGAAAAAGCAGGTTACATCTAAGTCTCTTAGTAACTCACTGAGAGGTATGTTCGATGTGCTGGTCCAAGCCTCTCTACCAAATATTTTTTCTTCTGGTTTTGTAGGTGTGTTAAGTTCATGCAGTAGGGCTTGATTATCCTGTGGATACCAATGTATCACTTCAAAATTTAACACTTAATTAGAAACCTTAAAGATAAGAAGTCAGCAACTTCTAAAGAGAGAATTCTATCAGAACTTAAAATAATAAATTACTTGAACTGAAATCAAACTCCACCCAAATAACCCTGCTTGCCTAGTCTTCCACAAGCCCACAAAACTGAACTCAGAAAGACACAAAGGCAGGCCAAAATAATTCTGCTTTATTAAAGAAATTTAAGTCACTGTACAATATATCACAGAACAATTCCTATGATGACTCTGTTTTAGAAAATCCCAGCCAAAGAGAACGTCATGAACATGATGTGACACAAAAATGCAATCACCTTCCCTCCTCCCTGCCCACCAAAAAAATACCCAGAATTGATGGTGGAGGGACAAGACACACAGATAACATTTCTGTTACAAAGTGAGTGTTTAACTGAGAAGTTTATAAAATTGGACTGGGCTAACCCAAACTAACTATTCATATGATGAAGTTTCACCTCATCATCTGCCTTCTTATTCTTTGTATACCGTTTTGAAAGACTGGATAGGAATTACAGAATAAAGCACTTAAAAATCCACAAATGCCTGTGTACCCAGACCCATATATGCTAGCTAGAAGGTTCTCCACCTTGTGTTTTATGCAATATAAAGCCCTGCAAAATTTCATCAGAATGCTTCTAAGAACCCGTGGGGTGTTATTCAGCTATTTGACAGATAAAGAAGCACATGTTCATAAAAACTAAAGGAAGCTCTATATCCCCTGACTATATATAAATCTGGTTTTGAGGGAGAGAGGGGTAAGGTGCTTGTGTTTTGTTTGTTTGTTTGTTTTAATTAGTCCTTTACTGGGCACAAAGAGACATTTTCTTAACAAAAAGCCTGCGCAGATGACATTATATGTAAAAACTGCACTAGTAATACTGCTTTTGCCTCTTTTTCAACAGTAAGGTGTAACTCTTGGCTAGAACGCCTGAAGAAGCTTCATTTCACTGACTGGATGCATACTCTATTTCCAAAGCAATCTAGTGCAAAATTGTCCTGGTTTTGGTGAGGATAAGAGTTATTTTTCTTCCTAGTAACTGTTTAGGAATAAAATGGCAAGATGGCCATTGTTAGATCCCAATGGATGTGATCAACAGAATAACAGCCATGTCTCCACCAACTAGCAAAAGGGAAACACAAGCTTTCTTAGGCACTGAGGGTTTTTGAAGAATGTATATTCCAAATTACAGTCTGATTGTAAGC
>NW_009221444.1:0-209 GCF_000690835.1 Fulmarus glacialis
GGGCCTGCTTGCGCCGGGCGCCTCCCCTGGGCTCTCGGGAGAAGGTGCCCTACTGCACCCCAGCAGCGTCGGGGTCCTGCGCGGCCATGGAGAGCCTGAGCTGACACCGAGTGAGCGCGCTGCTCTCGGCTCCCTCGGTAGCTCCGCTGGCTCCTTGGAGGTGGAGAGCTCCAGAGCTGGAGCTGCAGAGCCCGGGCCTCCAGGGCAGA
>NW_009221444.1:607-917 GCF_000690835.1 Fulmarus glacialis
CCTGACCCCTTCCCCAAACCTTTGGAAAGGACACGGCCCCGAGTTCTCCACAAGTGTTTATTGTCCCAGTACGCGGGAGGCAGAGGCACGGTGGGAGCCCCGGCGACCTGCGGCTGCAGGGGCCGGGGAGGAGGTAGCTTGTCGTGGTGCAGTAGTGCAGCAGCATGGCTGAAGTGTGCAAGTACCTGCCCGGGGCGGGGGAAGGCACCAGGATTGACACGAGTGCCAGGCAGCAAGGGCAGACTGGGGTCTCCTCCTCACACCAGGCACGGCGGCAGCGAGCCCCTTGCCCAGCTGAAATGGCGCTGGG
>NW_009221444.1:1211-1772 GCF_000690835.1 Fulmarus glacialis
CGCGTATTCGTCCCTTTGTAGTGCTGCTCCCCCCCCAGCCGTCCCAGGGCTGCCTGTACCTTTATTCCTGCCTGCATCCTTGCCTTCTCTGCCCAAAGCCTGGCTGCGGTGTGGGAGGGTCACCGCCCCCCCAGAGGGGTTTGGCTGTCTGGAAAGTATTTCGTCTTGCCTGCCCATGGCAGGGGGGCAAAGCAGCCAGGTCACCCAACAGGAGCCTGACACTCGGTGGCTCAGGCCCGTGCCCTCGCAGGAAGGCAGGACACAGACAGGGAAGGGTGGGCAGCTCGCCCCGGGATGGGCAAGGTGCAGGCAGCACATGCCCAAGCCCCCAGCCAGCGCCTGGGCTCGTCCCTTTGGGGTAGAGATGAAGGACAGAGCCTGGAGGAAGGGGTTTGATTTTGGGGGGTGTAGAGGGGGGCTGGGGCACAGGGAGGAACTCACTGCTCTACGTGGCTGAAGTCGTAGCAGAAGTTTAAGTTGCTGGGGGGCTTTGGGATGGGAGGGGGAGTGTCGGGAATGCTGATGTTCTCCAGGTCCAGGAGCCGCAGCTTGAGCTCCATG
>NW_009221444.1:2009-2379 GCF_000690835.1 Fulmarus glacialis
GTCTCCTGGCAAGGACATCTGGCCGCAGTGTGCCTCCCCAGCGTGTCCTTAGAGCTCACCTCGTACCGGGTGGGGGCAATGAAGTTGAGGCAGTATTCCTCCATGTCGTACACGATGGAGAAGGCCAGCTCCAGGACGTCCTGGGGGAACAGCACATGGGGTAGCCGGCTTCTCAGCTGGACTTTTTCCAGCCCCAGCGGGGTTCAGAGTAGGAGCTGCCTCCCCGCCTCCTCCTCTGCGCCCCAGAAGACCCAAGAGATCTCCAGTCTCAAGCCACATCAAAAACCTGCCACCGTCCGTGAAACCACCCAACCTGCCACCAGCTACCCACCACCAAAAACCATCAGCAGCTGGCGAGTGGCGCGTGATG
>NW_009221444.1:2631-3159 GCF_000690835.1 Fulmarus glacialis
TTTGGAGACCCAGCCCGCCCCAGCCTGAACTCCCACAGCTCCCAGTCCCACAGTGCCAGCGGGCACTGGGCCAGGCAGAGGGGCAATTCCCACCTTAAGGCATCCCCAGCACCTCACAGCTGGGGTGGGCAGCGGGCTCCCCTCCCTCCTTCCCACCCTCTCTTTCTCCCCATCACCTACTTTTCTCTGGCAGGCTCTCGATGGGGGGAGAGTGCACCCCCTCCTCCACGTCCCCATAGTGCAGCACCTTGTGGTTGGGTGACAGGCGGCAGTACCAGAGCTTGTCTGCAGCAGAAGGGTCGTCGGGAAATGCTCGGCCTCCCCCCGCTGAGGTCCCCTTCCCCGGGTGGGGAGCTGCCCCCTCATCAGTACACCCCACTTGGTCCCACCCCGTGGGTTAGCCCACACCAGCCATTCCCAGAGCCACGCACGCCACTCCCCGCAGATTCATTGCGACTTCCCCGGTGGCAGGGGATGTGGGGACAAACCTCTGCCCCCCCCGCCCCCACCACCACGCCCGACGCGCCC
>NW_009221444.1:3336-5470 GCF_000690835.1 Fulmarus glacialis
TTCAGCCTCTCACGCAGCTCCCTGGGGCGAAAGCCAGCAGAAGACGACCGTGACCACTTCAACAGGCGCTCGCTCACCTCCCCCAGCCCCACGGCGTCCCCCACCACCGACCCCCATCGCAGCTCCGGCTCCCTGCCCGCGGCCCACTCACAGCACGGGCACAGCCAGCGTCTCCTCCTGGTGCAGCCGCTCCGTCTGCCGCAGCTTCAGGATCTCACTGTAGTTCAGCGCGTTCACTCTGGTCTTGAATAGCTCCAGGGAAGTGGGCTTGAGGGACAGGGTCCTGGTGATCTGCTCCCGCACCACCTGCAGCACCTGCGGGGCCCAGGACGTCACCCCCAATCTGGTCACGCTCCCCAGCGCCCCTGAATTTGTGGCCCCAGCTCCCGTCCGGGGCCCCAGCATCCCCTCGCACCTTGTCAAAGTCCTCCTGGGTAGCGCGCATCTCCTTCCAGGTCTTGTTCACCAGCTGGATGCAGATGCAGAAGAGCTCTTCAAAGAAATGATCCTGCCCGAAGAACATAGGGTAAAAGGCCTGAGCCGTCTCCGAGCCTGCGGTGAGAAGGACAGATGATGCCAGACTCCCCAGTTTTTCCAGGGGATTTCAGTATCCAGGAGAATCTGGACATTTCCCAGCCCCACCTCCCCTTCCCCTGCTGTCGGCCACACCAGAGCCTGGTGGCCCCACATACGCAGCCCCCTGCCCTGGCAGCTTGTCCCCACTCCTGCCAGCCGGCAAGCAGCAGGGCAGGGAGAAGGACAAGCCGGGGCACACACATACACGGCTCTCCAACGTGCAGGATCTCGCAGAGGATCAGGGTGAGCTGGATGCTGCTTCGAGCGAAGGGGCATTCGTGTTTGTCTTCCCGACTGCTGTTCTCGAGGACGAACTGGAGGAGAGGGTTGTTGCCATGCGTTACGCGGGCCACGGACTCGGAGGGCGAGCTGTCCCCCCAGGTTAAGCCATCCCTAACAGAAGGAGTAAGCTTCCCCCCAAAAAACAGCTCCAGCCCCCTCCTTCCTCTGCGGCAGTGCTGGAGCTGATCACAGGCACAGCAGGTCGGAGCGGGGTTAATGCTCTGCAGCCACTGGCTGGTTTTGCCCAAATCGCTCCGGTTCACTCAGACGTGAACAAGGCCTGGAAACCAAGCTGTGGGCAAAACACTAAAAATTATGGGGACCTTTCAGTGCCACCAGCCTCAAATGGCTGCTCCTACCCACAGGGAGGACTCAGCTCCGTCTGAAAGAAGGCAACAGTAGAACACTGCCCAAAAGGGACATCCTCACTTGGGTTTGGCCAAGGACGGGTCACAAGGAAAGGAGAAGGTGGAGATCCACCAGCACTTCTCCGCCAGGGAGTTCTCCGGGAGAGAGCACGCACCCTGCTGTAGGCGTTGGGGGTGTGCCTGGAGAAATACACCATGTTGTCGAGGGCAAGGAGTCCCGGCGGGGCACGGCGGAGGTCCTCCGCTGGGTTGCTGTTGTTCTAGGAGGACACAAAAGGATGCAAGTTAGCAACCGCTGCTTTCTCCTCCAAGCAGCAGAGTCCTCCTGATGCAGCCATGGGGTTTGCCTTTTGAGTCCCGGCAGCTCCACAGCACTCGCTGTTTAGCGGTGCCAAGGGACAAGAAGGGAGGTACTGCCCAGTGGCCCATCAGGATCAACAGGGACACCAGCCTGGAGCATTCAGAAGGTGCCGCTGAGGCCGGGTGGCGGAGCCAGCGTGGGGCCGGGGAGGGGATGCATGGGGGACGCACCATGAAGCCCAGCTTGCGGAACTCCTTGGCACACAGGGATCGCCGGCGCTCGGTGCTGAAGTTGCTGGCAGGCGCCTCGCTTACCGACTCAAAGGCGGGTTGGCACAGGGGCTGGCTGTTCCTGGAGGGAGAGCGGAGAGGAGGGGATGCCGGTGAGCCCCACACAAGCAGGTTCTCCCAGGACAAACCGACAATGAAATCAAATGTGCTGGGTTCACCCAAAGGCGAACCTTCACCTGCCTCTACTTCCACAGGTGGAAGAGAGCAGGGCCAGACTCGCAAGGAGAGTGCTCCCAGACCTGTGAGTAGGGATCCATGGAGGTCCTCATGCGGCGCTCGCACAGGTTGAGGCTGACGGACTGCAGCACGTACAGGTA
>NW_009221444.1:5500-9499 GCF_000690835.1 Fulmarus glacialis
AGCGGCTCAGAGCTGTGGATGATGTTCTACGGGACACCGCAAGTGAGAAGGTTCCCCCAGGCTGCTGCTCCTGGTTCCTCCAAGCCCAGGGCAAAACAGCCAAAGCCCAGCAGGTCCTGCTGCTGGAAGGGGCGTTAGGAAGCGGGCTGCTCCCCTTGGGGTTGGGCGAGAGCAGGGTGCACTGAACCACAGGCAATCAGGGGTGCAAGCCTGGGCACGTGGGTGCCAGCGCGGCACCACCCAAGGAGGCATCAAGGAAGGGGTGTGTAGCGTGCAGGCAACCCAGCCAGGCAGGGTCACCAAAAGCAGGGGTTGAGGAGACAGGGGCTGGGGAAGAAGGGCAGAGGATGAAGCACAGAGCAGACCCTTGCACGACCCCAGTTCCTCACCTTGTGGATAAACTGCCTGATGTTCTTCTCCCTCAGGTAGTCCATCATGTCCTAGGAAGGGAAGAGGCTGTGAGACATTCCCCAGCTCAGCACACCACCATTTCCCAAAAAAAGCCAGTGTTCCCTCTGCAGACCCGCTTCCCCACTATGCCTGGCTTTGGGCCACAGGCAGGGTGGGGACAGAAAGGAACCAGCAGTCTGAGGAGCAACACTGGTGAGCAGGAGACCTGCCCCCAGCTTCCACTGACCTGGCAGCCAGGACTAGCCCACCCCAACGGGGCTCAAACAGATCCTGCCTCACCAGGCTGCCAGGACAGGTTGTGTCAGTCAAGGAGAAGAGGCAGAGTGAGGACACTGACTTGAAACATCTCCGGGCACCTCTCACAGCCCCACCATCCCAGAGAACACAAACACTACAGTGGAGGACCCAGCTGCCCAAGACCCCGTCACAGGGGGGCCCCGATATGGCCCAGATGTGCCAGGCGCTGGGTCTGGGCCATCACGGTCACTGTGCCACCAGCCGTGATACTTCTCCTGTCATTTGAGATCTTGCATCCCCCCAAAACTACTCCAAGGGGTGTGAGAGAGCAGAGGCCTCTCGGCAGAGCACCTCCGTGGCAGGGGCACTGTGGTGCTTGGATCTGGAATGCCCACCACCCTGCCATCACCCGGTCCTGCCTACCACCCGCGGGCAGAGCGCGGCCCCTTACCCGCCGCTCAGCGTCGGTCGCAGCCAGCAGCAGCGCAATGAGCAGGGCCATCGCCTTCAGCTGCAGCTGGGCGTTTGTCCTGCAGAAGGAGGATGATGAGAATGGGGAGAGTCACCAGCTCGGAGGATGGTCTTGCCCTCCCCGAGGCAGAGTCCTCTTCCCCTTTCACTTCTGGACCTCACTGCACAGAGCTGGGGGACCCAGAGAGGCCAGAGCCATGAGTGAGCAGCTGCTGACAGCGGGACCGGGGGTGAGGTGGTCCCCACAGCTGTGACCTCGAGCACCCACGGATGGATCAGATATTGCTCCGCACACACCCGTGGGTGCAGCATTTTGGAGCCTCAGGAAAACCCTGGGTGAGCAGCAGACTCCTGTCTGGCAGGAGCCCTGGGCACAAGCCTCTCCGTTTTACTAGAAAGAAAAGCCTCCAAACTGAAGAGAGGCAGAGGTATGAGGCAGATGTGGGAACAAAGAACCCACCTTAGCTGAGGGATTTACAAACTCTGTTTGTTCAGTACAGCACCACCACCCACCAGCTACTGCTCCTAAATACACCGGGGAAAGGGAAGGAAGAGCCAGAAAAACAGCAGGTCCGCTAAAGAATTAAAATATCTGAATGAAACGGGCCATGAATGAAGGAATCGGACCCAGAAATGGGATGGTTTCCAAGACAGTCCATCCCTCCCCCAGCAGTGGGGACAGGACACGCTGCCCATCCACAAGTTGTTTAGGAAAGGAAAATAACAACGTTGTGCCAGGGATAATCAGCAACACCCAGAGAAATCCCCTCCATCGCCTCATCCCCACTGGCTTTGGGATGGGGGCAAACGGTGCTCTGGCCTCTCCACTTACACCTGCAGGTGGGTGAGAAGACGATCCAACGTCACTTCTTTTTTGACTAGCTCAAAGAGGAAGCGACTGGTGGGTACCATGTTCTCCAAGATAGACAAGGAGAGCTGCTGGACAGATGCATCCACCGCGTTGATATTGACGTAACTCACTATCTGCGAGACACAAAACCATCCATTGACAGCGGGCTGAGTCTGGGTGACAAGAACAACAAGGAATCCCAAGGGCACAGGCTGTGGAACCTGCAGAAGGCGCTTACCTTCTTGATGAAGGCTGCGCTAAGAGTCTCCCAGGAGACAAAATCATGCTCCATCAGCTCTATGAAGGCCTTGAGGGTGTGAGCTAACATCTCCCCTGTACTGGAGGAACAGATGAGCAAACGCAGTGAGGCGGGTCCAGATACCCCAGAGTCACTACCACAATGCAGGAGAACAGTTGCACGTTGGTGGGTACGTTAGAAATAACCAGAGAAGCAGAGAGCAGCGAGCAGGAGAAGAAAGGAAAGAGAGACTGTTGGGTAAGAAATCGGACTCTCGCTTAGTCATCCCAGGAAGTTGAGGCAGGGGAAGATCAACGGTTTCTGGAAAGCGGCGTTACCACGGTACAAAGATCACTGCAGACAAGCCTTCAGGAAAGCCAAGCCACCCCGAATCCCTCCCCTACTTCCAAGAAACACACACTGCACTGCCTGGTTTTGGGCTCCACATCCTCTGTGAGATAGGAGCTCAGAGGAGATGCACCATCACATCCTGAAAGAGTCAGGCAGGCACTAGTTTGGCAACCGGTGTTTTCTCAAGCTGCCTGCAGACCTCTCGCAGCTAAAACCTCATGGCAGAGGGATTATTCAGGGTGGGAGGAATGAGCAGCAGCAGAGGCTACGATCATCGCAGGAGGTTTCCTGGCAGCAAAAACCATCGGGCTGCAGATGACCCAGCCAGCGAAGGGATGGGAGGTTAAAATCTGGGCACATTCATGAGGAGTCAGGACCACAGACCCCTGGGGACCTTCCCCTGGCTGCCAGCGTGCGGGGACACAGCCACATATCTGCAGAAACAAGCACCCTGCTGCCAGCGCTGCCCTTTGTGCCGCAGCACAGGGATCAACAAGCCAGGAACACGAACCAAGTCCATTCCAACACCAGGCTTGTAGCTCATACAGCATTAGGAAGGGAGAAGAAAAGTCAAGAACTGCAAGGAAAGTCCTCTCCCGACACTCACTCATTCCCTTCTTCCACAATATAGAAGATTTGTTTCAAGCCATTCCTGTTGATGAACTCCTGAGCAAAGGTAACGTCTTGGGAGAGGCTCGCAAGCTTCTTCAGCGAGTCAGTCTTCACATCTGAGTTGTTGCTCTGGATCCCGCTGTACAACCTCTCTGCTTCTTGGTCCTACCAGGAAGGAAAGAATCAAGCCAAAGGGGCTCATCGAAAGACAGCGAGAAGCCTGGAGAAGGCTGGAAGAGCTTAAGCAAAAGTTTTGGAAGGAGGCTCAGGCTAGAGCAGCCCTGGTGAGGAGCTGGACCAAGAGTCAGAGCCACCAGATCAAAAACCAGGAGGAGCTGAGGAAGGAGGTCAAGCTGGCGTGACGCTAAGAACGCTTGATGAGTTGGCCCATGCGTCCAAAGCATCTCAAGATGATCTAGTTTCTCCTCAAACTCCCCCAAGCTCTGCCGAGGGAGAATGAAGGTTGAGACAGGTCTGATGGGTCTGAGGCACCGAGGGGAGCCGTCATGAGCCAGAAGTCGCCGAGCGAGGCAGCGGCAGAGGGCTTGGAGCACCACATCGCCCCATTGCAGGGGGACATCCCACCAGAGCACGGGGCGGAGAACGACACGGGGGGACAGAGGGATGTACCGGGGAGTTGGTCAGCCGTAAAATGCTCCCATTCTTAATCTCCCCGCGGTTCTGTAAGGAGAAAGGAACGGGTGAGCTGGTGAGCACCGTGCTGGTGGGGCTGGGGAGAGGTCGGGGGGGCATCTCACCGACTCGGTGATGTAGGTCTGACGCCCGTCTGCGTACTGCAGGGCATAGCGCTCGGCGTTGGGCAGGCTCC
>NW_009221445.1:0-41080 GCF_000690835.1 Fulmarus glacialis
GGCTGTGGGACGCGGCCTGGTGTGCCTGGGCGGGGAGTGGCCTTGGAACGGAAGAGACACCCGCGTCCTTTAGCTTTTACATGCGGGATTTGCATGAGCGGAGTAGGATTGGGTTTCCTGTGGAGATCTCTTCAGTGTACTGACATTTACCCACCCAGGCCTGCCCCGCGCATGATTCAGGATGGCTCGAGGAAGCGTTGTGTTTGTGTTTATCTTAAACACCATTTCCTGTGTCTATTTTAGGTCTGAAGGGTCTGGAGAGGAAGTTCCAGTGACTGAAAAATCAGCCCTTTTACTGGTTTTCACCTTTGATTCACCTCGAGCTCCTCTGCGGAAAGAGTTCTCCAGCAAGCCGGGGCTGTCCACGGCTACGAACGTATAGCAGCGTTCAGCAGTAGCTGATGAAAGAGGCTTTGGGCATTAGTGCTCACTGTCAGTGTATATCCCACTAGAGATCAGTTTCACTTCTATAAACCTTTAATGCAAAGCAGAATTCTATTCAGGCTTTCTCCTAGTTATGTGCCCTATCCTTCAAAGTAAACTCAGTTTAATTCAATAGAACACAAAGATGCTCAACATTTCTCGGTCACATAGCACTTTGTACAATCAGATTTTGTACTTGTGGAATTGCCCCCCCAAAAGTTACCCAAGATGGTAGCTCACATTTAGGAATCCACAAAAGCTAAGATTTTGGGATGTGGGATGGGGAACGCAATATGTTGTTCTTTAACTTGTGAATATTATCTAAAGCATGCCAAAAAACTGAAGTGATAGACACTTTAGAAGTGTATGTAATAGATTAGACTAAAATAAAATGCTTTTAAAAATTGGAAAATAGTGGTCTCTACTGTATTCAGATTCTCAAGGGAAAAGTAAATAAATTATATGAATCTGTGATGAAATAATATTGAGCAAAATTCTTCTACTGAGTTGACTTAAGATATTACATTTCAGTTGCAGATACAAAAATTATGAACATGACTTTATATTCTGGGAAGTATTTATGGTTTTCCTAATGTCATTTTGCATTTTTAGTTGCTGCAGAGCAGGATCTTTCAGCTTTAATCCTGAATTTGGAGATTTATGCATTGTTTGCATTGCTGAATAGTAACTGTTTTGAAGTAATTATGCTGTCTGCTTTCTTGCACGTGCCTCTGCAGAACAACACCACCGATGTTCTCCCAGAAGAAGCATTTAGAGTTCTGGACAAGAATCTGGTGTTGCCTTCTCCTAAGACGTGCAGTCAATTTTCCTTAAAATGCCTTTTAGAGATGGCCTCATTTCTGTGTCAGAAACAGAAAATTTCAGAGCATTGCGGTAGAGTCGACTCCTGCAAATTTGCAAGTAGTCTGAGCCTAGAGAAGACTGAAGGAGAGACATAATAGTAGTCTTCAAATACTTCACAAAAGGCTGTTGCAGTTCTCCAGCCGTGGAGAAAGTGTCACATAAGAGGTAGTGTGGCTTAAACTGCAATAAGGAAGATTTAAGGTGAAAAGTTGAGAACTTTTTTAAGAGTAATCAGGGTTAAAGCTGTGGAATAGTTAGCCTGGGATTTAGGCACAGGCTGGGAGATAGGCTATTGCAGGAAACAGGCATGTGCACCTTTGCACTTTTGCACACCCACCTCCTATGTGGAAGATGTTAATCTGAGGTAAGCCACGAAGAAGCAGTAATGAGCTTATTCAGAAAGGCAGGAGACAAGGCAGCAAATGATTCAATGACGCTACTCATGAGCACAGTCTGCCAGGGTTGCTGCAGATGGGAATGGAAAAATTATTTACATCTGCAATACTGATAAAGCCTGCAATTTTCATGCCAAAAGAGAGCATCATTCTCGTCTTAAGATCTTTTTCTGTTACTTGCAGGTGCACGCAGAATGCACTGTGCAGTGAGCAGTGCTTTGGAGTGACTGTACTGAACCAAGGTTTAATAACACCGAGTCTGGCTGAGTGCTTTCAATGTCTTTGCAATTTTCCATTCCTCACTTGGGAAAGTATACCTTATAAAATGCTAAATATGCCTTATAAAAAGCAAAGTATGTTTTACATTGCCTTTCTTTTCTGTATTTGATGTTTCCATAAACATACCTCCATCACACTATTTTTATTTGAAACCGCTGCAGTCCCACAGTGACTTGCTTAGGACTGGCGAGACGCTTCCACTCTGCGTGCGTGCGTGCAGGGGTGAAAGAGCTTTCTGTTCTCCAGGTCCCGGTTTGGACTCTGGTATGGGGAAAGGAAGCTCACTTTCACTAGGGTCCTGGTTAAGGACCACGGACTCCTCTGTGCCTTTTGTCTGTGTTATACATAATCGGTGGCTTTGCTGGAAAAAGTCCATCTGGCGCTCAGAGGTACTTGGGAAAGGTACTTGGAGTGTTGCCAGGATTCTGCTTCTTTCCAGAGGTTTGTTTTTAAATAATTGTGCTAGAGCCCCTTCCTTTGCTGCAGCTTTGAGCAGTGTTCCCAGAGTGACCCCTCTCAACATCGCTTTGATATATACATCTGTGTATCTTCACATCAGCACGGCTGTTGTTGAGGCAGGACTAAGCGGTCTCCTCTTCCCAGATTGCAAAGTCCGTGACCTCTGCATGGCTCCGTACAAACGCATGAGACACGCCTGCTGTAATATTGCTGGAGCGCAGGGTGTGCGGTTCCAGGAGTACGTAGTCACACATGGGGCCCCGTGGCTGCCTGCCAGCCTTTCAACAAGGAGGTAACATCCAGGCAATTTGTGTTCGGAACAGCACGGCACACGCAGTTCAGATGCAAAGCAATGTGGGAAAACAGAGGAGAGAAGTTTGATTATATAGGTGCATCCGCATGGCCGTTAACCATTAATTTATCCCCAGGTGAACTTTGTTCTCTTAATTTCAAAATAGCTGACTAGTTAAGTTAGAGGAATCATTTTATTGTGTGACCCTGAGGAATCTTAATTTGAAGAAACGTGAGTTACTGTGAAATTATCCTCACAGACAAAATAGGACGTTCTCCATGAGAAATGGAGACAATCTCGTAATTGCAAAGTTTTTCCAAATTATATTTCAAAATGTACAGTACGTAGCTGCAAAACTGTCATGATATTCTTACAGGGCAGGAAAATAGCAAAGAAATTCAGGGTTAGATGTACCATCTGTTGCTCTAAAATCCCTGATGGTGAATTTTCAAGTCCTCTGATCAAGGGAAGAGAGTTTATCTTCTTTAGTACTTACAGTTTCATGACTCTACTCTTTAGCAAGCAGGTCACCAAGCTGACCTTTCATTATTCCAGGATGAAAAACTTCTCTCAATGCTCCTTCGGTTTCCTAGGGCCCTCATCTTGCCTAATGATACGTATATTCTTTTTCCTATTAAATCCCATCTGCATTATATATTTTTTCATTATACCTCACCATATTGTAACTCGATTAGCTCCTTTATTTTTTTTCCTGCGCATTATTGATAAGACACGCCAGGTTAGTTTTGGGTCTTGGACTCACTGGAGGTCTCGGATGCAATAAGAAATGGGTTGCGGCTAGGAACTGAGCTGTCTGGTGGCACTAGTCGATCAATGTGGGGGGTACGAGCTTACCTGCCAGGGAGCACGATGTGGAAGTTAACTGCCTGGACCTTTATTTTAAGGATTGTGAACAGCTCTTGAACAGACATGTTGGTTTGACTGATGCGATTTGGTGAGACATTTTGAATGGGGTCAGGGTGGGTATGTTTCCTTTTGAAAACAGGACTTCAGAATCAATATATCTCTGCAGTTAATAGAGTAGTGCTGGTAGTTAATAAATTAATCCTAGCACTAAAAGCCTTCTCCCAAGGTGTTCGTCCATTTATGCAAGTCTCATATCTTTCAAGGGTGCAATCTTATTTTGACAAGCTGAGGTAATTTATATTTTAAGGTCAGGATCAAGCTGAAAGCTGTCTTTGCTTATAATCCCACCTTTGTTATTTTAGTAACTGCTGGAGTTTAAAAAAGAGCATTACCATTTTATTCCATGTGTAAGGCTGAATCGTGGGGAAATATAGAGTGCTACACTGACAGCCCAGTTATAGGTAATTTTTCCTTTTTTATGGAAGAAAGGTTTTTTTCTTTTTCTTTTTCTTTTTTTTTTTTTTTTTTTGCATGGAGGTAATGTTACAAACTAAACCAATGTAATAGCTGCCCTGCCTCCTGAAATAGAAGGGGAAGCATTCTTGAATTTGTTTCTCTGAATGAAACATCAAAACATACCCTGATTTGAGTTTGCTATTATTTTGTTCAGTTTCAATTTAGCAGTAAGAGCTGCTTGAATTTTGGGAGTGCAATATGGTGTCTGTTTATAAAACACTTAACTACTCTTTCTGTACAAATTCCAATGTGCTTTAGTTGTCGTCACTGGACAGCCTACATCACCTGTAACGGCTAGTCATTCTGTCATCAAAAACCTGGGTGTAGTCATGTAAATTAGTGTATCTAAACCTTTGAGCTTATTTTGTCATGAACTCTTTTAATTCTGAACCTTTTTTTTCCTGGCATTTTGAAAAGTTGAGGTCAGATTTGCTTATTTCTGTTTGAGTGTCTAGTGCAATCGGATCCTGATAAGAACTCCTACGTGTAACAACATTAATAGTCTGTATGCTGTTAAAGGAAAAAAAATCCTGCATTTAAAATAGCAATGGCTTTGCAGCTGTTGGTCGGGTCTACTCTGCAGATACTGAAGAACAGGATTCAGCTCCAGAGGAAGACAACTGCATTTAGGTATCTATAAGTAGGTATCTACATGTATACTAAGTGCCTAAGCAACCATTACTGTCAATGGAAATAGGGGTGGCATGCAGATGCCCAAACATAAGTGTCTGGTGCCATTTTGTGGCCCTTGGGGTATTAATCTCAATTCCATTTGCTCCTCCAGAAAGGCACTGAGCTTCTGTAAATCCTCTGTTATATCTGCAAAGCCATGTAGATGCCTTGGGTACCCCAGAGCATCCTAAAAGGCACTGGGTGCCAATGCTTAAGCAATAGCACCCTGCACATATGGAAATTATATCATGGCTGGGATGGGGACATGGCAAGGGCAGAAAAGGGGGAGGAGGAGCTGGCACAAAACATGAAGGCGTTGGTTATTTCTGTGAAAGAGCCGGCCTGTTGCTGTAGGTTCACCCATAAAACCAAGTCAGCAAACCTCCTTTGATGGAGATGCAGTCCCTGTCTCTGCTAGGACAGCTTTACCAGTGCAGAAGTACCTACACAGAGTATGGCCCCCTCTATTCTGGGCACATGTTGGTGCTAGGAGAGCCGGGAGGAGAGGAGGGCACAGCTCACCCTCAGGCACTGCCTGCACCGGGGTTTTGTCCGGAGTGGCTTCATAAGGCACAAGGCATGCCTGAAGTTACCTCATCTCCTCACGCTGCCATCACACGCAGGTTGACCCCAATGTGCGGAGGCTACTTGCGACTCCTGCAATGCCCTGAACAGGGTCTGGGGAAAGAAACTTGAGATGTTTAGTGTCTTTCACCATCTTCAGGCAAAAATGCCAAGGGCACCAAGGGGGCTTTGGGCCATGAGGTGCTGTTACCCATCGAGTAGCCCTTAGCTTTCCCACACTTTTTTCCCACAGCTGAGTGGCTTTCAAGGCACTTGCTGGAGCTTCATGGCATTGAAAACTATGGAAGGAAGGACAAAAGTGGTGTGAGAGGTTTGTTCTGGTGCTGATGGAACAAGACTGTTGGCAGCCTCATGCAGGCTCTTCGGGAAATGGGTCAGTGGCAAATCCTTTGCTTATTCACAAGGTTAATTATTTAGTTGTGTGAAGCAGACCAGTGTTAAGTCTCAGGATGCATGTGCCAGATATATAGTTACTGCTCATTTTGCATGAGGCAAAACCAAAGCTCATGGCTCTAGACATAGCAAAGTACTTCCATGTTGCTTCAAGATGCCTCTCTGGAAGAGCAGTCAGAAGAGAATAGTACAGATCCCTAAATACCACACTTGGTCCAGCAAAGGAGAAAAGAGTTGAAGACAGGTCTCTCACCTGAGTGTTTCCTAGTGTTAACTAATATTTAAATAACATTTTTAAGAACATTAGTGAGTCTCGTGTAATCTTGACATTCTCAGATACTAGCAGGAAGAACAGTGGTTTATTATTCAGCCAGAGGTTTGGATAATCACTATTGAATTTTTAGCTGGATGTTCCTTTTAAAACTTGAATGATGTGCCTGAGAAATATTATTCATTGGTGTGTGGTACCTTTATAGAGATTATGGACTGGACAGTCATCCTTGTTGAATCCAGCACTTTTTCCAACACTCTTGGCTACATCACCCCCCTTTGTCCTGTTGAAGATGTGTTTGGACAAACGCTGCCTCCTGCAAAAAACTGCTCAGGTTTTTTTTGGAAGTGGAATTAGGGTGCGATTTGTCCAATGCTTTTAGGATTGAGATGTATTAACATCAAGTGTTAATGCTGTGACTTAAAAAGCAGAAGCATCACTTCTCCTGCAGGAATAAAGCAGCTCAGCAGCCCCTTCATTTAAAAAAAATGAATTATGTATTTCACTCCATGTCCAACTTGGCAGGTTTTGCCTACAAGGAGTGCTATTAGTGTGGCATTACTTCTACAAAACATGTGTTGTCCAGTTCAGTAAAAAATCCACGGTGCTGCCTTCTCTAGGATGTCTCTACTAAGAGGCGAGCAGCCTAGAAAGTGGATTTACACTCAACAGATCTGTAATCTCTGACCGTGGTGGCGGTCAGCCCGATACCACTTGGGATCAAAATGTCCTAACCGTGGTTAATAATAGCCAACTTCAGGTGCTGGCTGAGTGCGCTGTAGCATGTAGGTCCTGTCTTGGTCTTGCAAAAAGGTCCTCTGCTAAGACACCAGCTGTGCTTGAGCTCTCTCCCTCCTAAAAGCGAGGCATCTAAGTTACCCTTCCCCCTAAGGGGAAAGGGAAAGTCCATGTTGAGACATACCCTATATGTCTTTTGCTTTTCAGGAAAGCACAACCATATCAAATTAATAGGTCAAGTACACTTATTTAATTTAAGGGAAGATATTTTTGACAGCAGTTTGATTTTAAGCCTGTTTCAGAAATGGTTGATACTGAGCATGCAGAAAAGTAGCCGGAATTATGTAGTAGTGGTAGTTATGCTAAGAAATTGAGTGATCCAGGTAAATTTCTAAAAATTATAAAAAATTCTGTAAATCCCTAAACTTGGCCTACTGTCATCTGTGTGAGATCTTACTGACCATTCTGTAAGCATGCAGCATTTGGAGCACATCTGCATTGTATTACATCCTAATCCAGTTATCCAATACTGCTTTTGGTTTTTAGAGATCCTTGCATGAGAAAAATAGATTTTTAAATGATTTTAGAAGATGGTTGTGTGTATATCTTAATGAGCCAGCCGTTAACGTGATTGATTCATTAAATCTAATACTTGGTGTTAGACATCTAATCTAATTAGAAACCTAATATCTCTGCTAAAATATTAAACACATCCATTAATACCTGCCAACAAAATAATTGTAATTGCAAGTGAACCCTTTTAATGGTGCTTTCGGGATTCCTGGCCAACATACATAATTGTTCACAACTGTTGTGCAGTTCCTTTAAAGCGCTATGTCCAAAGTTAGCAGCCGTGTTTTAGATGCTACCACTTTAACTGAAAATCACTGCCGGGGCAGGATTCTGCTTAATCATCTCTATGAGTCCTCTGAAGGGAAGGACGGATGTGACAGTTAAAGTAGTAACATAATTATAGTTATTTATGAGTCTTCCAATAACTTTAAGTTTTGGGGAACCTAGCCCTTTATATTCAAACATTAATTTCTCCTTTTTCAAGAATAACTGTAAAAAGGAGAGAGTGATCTGTCAGCTGGCTTCCAAAGCGTCACTTCCAAGGTATTTTCTAAGTAGTGGATCTCAGTCTGAAGACTCCTGTGCTCTAGTATATAGCAAGACTGAAATATCTGATTGTGATGCAAGTCATTCCAGGCAAAAAGTCCAAAAAAGGCCCCAAACCCAGCATAAGCTCCTCTGGCAAATTAAAAAAAACCAAAAACTTTTATAAAAAAAAATCTTCAAAAAAAGTTAGACTCAAATGTCTTCTACCATGCCTCTGGGTTCGTTCCTTAAATACTAGCAGACTGTCTGCAAACAAATCACACAGCATGGACTTTAACTCCTTTAAGTCCCAGGGCTGCCGAGGCAGGCTCTGAATTTCCCAGGTCAGTGGAGAGTTTCCTTGGGGAAGGCTTCCTTGCCTATCGCGTGTCCTCCCTGCGTTAGAGCAGGGGGATTGCACCTCCGCTGTTAGGTCTAGGACTGCCTTATGGTTAAGCTGCTGGTTTTCTGAAGTGCTTTGCAATACACATGGTTACACAGATTATTTTGAAGATCTGTGTACTTTTTTGAGCGTGTGGAATAGGGCTGCATTTGAGATTGCTTGAGCCAGAAGTTCATCCTGCAAAAGTGGGATTTACAGTCCCACTTAAAAAAGCCTTTGATCTCCAACATGAAGTAGTAATTTTAGCAGAGTTTGCCTGGACTTGGGACTGACTTATGACTTTGCCTCTTCCCTAAACTGGTTCGTTTGTTTGATTTTTATGCAATGATTTGTTTAGAACTGCATGTTAGCCTAGGTTAGAAGGAATGCGGATGGAAAGTGCAGCAGCTCATCCTGAAGAACTGCAGGTGCGGACATTTCCAAAGATAAGTTTTCACAGACAACCATATTTTTGTATAACTCCATACTGAATAACTTAATGTGTGGATCATAATCAGTATGAGCTGATCTGCCTGGGGGCTGCTGTTTGTGCTCACAGGAGGAAGGCGATGGGCACACGGGGCTTGGTGGCGGGGGAGAGGGTATTGCCTTTCTGGGTGGCAGCCTGCGTTCCAGCAGCTTAAACTAATTATGAAGTCACACTTTTAGTTAACATTTGGCCCAACTATTTCCTTTGTGAATATCACATTCAAATGTTATTCAGAGCAAAAATTAGTCTTTCAGTAGTGTTTAGGCTTGGGACAGCATCAGATAAAATAACTTTTCCTGTGCGGCAGGTTGGAGGTCTGGTACACAGCAGGTACCAGTGTAAAAGTGTGTGGCTGAAGGTACGTGGCAGGACCAGCTGGTTCCCAGCCATGCTGTGGTGCCAACAGTTTGAATATTTCTTTGCCAGTCTCAGAAATACATGTTGTGGATGGTATTTCATGTTTGGCTTCTTAGGATTTTTGCCCAGAGATGGAAATGCACACGCAATCTCAAAATACTTTGAAAATTGCCGTGCCCACATCTATGTCCTGCGTGGAATGGATGACAGAAGTTAGGCATTATCTGGATAGTGAATTCTCCCTTAAACTTTCTCCAAAATCATGTTGCTTTTCTCTTCATGATCCTATGAAATTTGCACGTTGCTGAGAGGTTGCGCTGCTGTGATTACACTCGGGAGGAACTTAGGAGGCAGCTGAAGGTGTCAGTCCTGTCATTTGGGGGGAAGAAATCCCAAGCTGAGCTCCTCCTCCATCTAAAATACACATCAGAAACGTTTTCAAATGGATATGATTTTATTGAAGAGCTAAGGGGAACAGAAGTTTCTGACCTCATGATGTTCTTGTCTTTCTAATACAAAAAATGGAGTAAATTTTGCAGTGCTGGAAAATGCTACCTAAACATTCTTTGCATCCTATGTTCCAGGAAGTAGAGGGCATCATTCATTTAATTTACGTTTGTGTTAATGGCATTTTAGGGCAATATTAGGGAACGTCCTTGTGTCTACTAGGCACTCTAGAAATACAGTACCTGCATAAACCACCCCAAATATTCTGTCGCTTTTTTCAGAGGGGTGTGTGGAAGCAGAGCTTCAGGCATGTATGCGTTCTGTTTGGGAGACCAGTTGTAGCAGTGGTTATGATGATCTGGCTGCTTGTAGACGAGAGCTTTCCAGAGGCAAGTTGGCAACATATGCATTCTTTAAACTAATGTTTTTAATTGGCTGTGCTGTGCTGAATTTTGTAGAGGAATTAATACACTAAGGTAAGCTACAAAAGTCTAATGATGAGCTGATAAAAATATATAGAATTAAGTTCTTTCTTTCTCTTTTTCTTTTAGGAAACAATTAGTGTAGCATGCATCCCTGAATCTCGTCATTAAGGTAAAAAAATACCTAAATATGCTTTGACTGACAGTGTCTAGCAGCACCGATGTGGGAAAAGATGCTTTTCGTCAGCCCTGTAACATATAATTCTCATTGAAATTCTTTCTGTAAATAGGTTGATGCTGGGAATATAGTTTGAGAAGCTCACATGCTTTCCTGAAATTTATGCTTCCCAGGATGGCAATAAATTACAAAACTCATGTTAAGTGCCTTCTAGTTCTCAGAATGCAAATGTAGATTTTTCCTTCAGAGGCTTACTGTCATTCTGCATCTGTGAAGTTTGTTACTTCTACACAGAATAGAAAACAAATATAAAACTGCTGCATTTTTGCAATTTTATAGATGTTTTAATTCATCAACAATCTAGCAATATGTAGATACCATTTATGGTATCACTGATGGTATTTCTAAATACAGACTAACTTTAACACAGTTTTACTTTGGCTGTGAAACTGTAGCTTCGTCTCTTAGGTTACATCAGCCTAAGCACTAGATGTGTACCACTGTGTCCCATCCCACCGATACCACTTTCCTGAAGTTACGAAGGATAAAGTTTCTACTTTAATTAGTACATCTCTGGGACTGTGTTTTTCTGTGACAGAAAAGTCTTTTATGTGAAAAGCTCTTGATTAACAAAACCCCAGACAGGTTTCTGACAATAGAGAAAGAGGGTTTATGTACCAAAATATGTATTGCTGCCAAACGTAAAATGTTTTAAAATTAATATTTAAAAAATACATAAATTTTAAATAGCAAAAAAAGAAAATATTTTGCTTTCCTGATAAGTCCATTACCAACTCAGCAACATGATTCTTGTGACACAGATGAAAAAGTCGGTTAATATAAGTCTTTGTGAAATATCATGGATCCACATCCAAAGGACAGAAAATCATCCACTGTACGTCTGGCAACATAAAAAAATGAACAGCAATAATGCTATTTCATTTACATGACTTTATTACTTAGCATTTGTTTCTTTCTAAAAATGCATTACCACTTCATTATTATTATTTACTTTTGTTGTAAACCTTGTTTTGGTCTTTGGAGAGGTTGAAGAAGTGGAGAGATTGAAGAGCTCCAAAATGCGAGGAATACAAAAGACGCTTAAAGTTTCCCGTATGTCTCCAGCTCTGTTCCAGCCTTCAGGACAAGTGTAGGTGGTGAGTCCCCAGTGCTGGTCTGGATCATGGCATTGCTGCTCTATCTGGAGAGAGGGAAAATCCCCTGCAAGGAAGTCTCACTTTTCCCTCTGCCTCATAGTCCCAGAGACGAGCTTCAGCATCCTTGTACCACTCACTTTTCAATTATTAGTTTTAATTCTGTGGACACAGCAGTGAAAAGACTGTAATAGTGGTGACAAAAAGGGGAAAAGAACCATGAAGCTGTTATAATTCTATAAATGGTCGATAAATAATGCTCAGCTTTATATAAAAAACCTTGCATCCCTGTATCAACTTAAAACCATCAGAGATACAACAGAAAACTTCAGTGAAAACTTGCTGATTGGAGAGGAAAGGTTCTTTGAAGTCCACAAAGCAGATACGCAGAATCAAAAATATGCTATTAATTTTTGAAGCAGGTGTAGGCTAGAAACAATGCTGGTATATGAAAACAAGATTGCTGCCTTACTAAGATCTTGCCCAATATTTCCTTATCTTCTCAGTTGAAACAGTCTTAGCTTTCTCAGGAAATGTATGTTGCACATGGATAAGCGAGGTATTCCAAAGAATGGATTGGTGCTGAAGATATTGATGAGATATTCTATTTCTGGCTGTGGTTTTGATCAACACTAGCTTTAAGACTATTACCTGTGCAATTCCAAGGATTTCAAATGGAAATGTTGGGCTGGATCTAACAGTGGGTTATGGCAAAGTAGTCCAAAGTGTGTGAAAAAATATAAATGTAAATAACAGAAATTACTTTAAAATAAGGCTGAATTTTGATTTAATATTGACGGTTGCTTGTTTTAATAATCGGTACTCCTCCTTGATGTCCAAAACATTCATTTTTTGCATAATTCCATTCAGGAAATGTATTTTTTTTCTAGTTTTCTTTTTTTGCTTAAGAGTACAGGAGCCCAGAGACTGACCTTGCTTGTAATTCAAAGTACGTTCAGGAGCAGCTTGAACATCTTGGAAACAGTGCATGTTTCAGCTCTACTGTTTCAAACTTCCTGGTCGTGTTGAGGTTTGATTTCAGTATGCTTTAAATAATTATAGTTTTCCTGAAGGTCTGGCTGAAAAGAAACCTCACGAGCAGTGCAACATTGAATAATACAGGCTTTCTGAAATTCGGGGTAAGTATCTTTAGCGATAAATACAAATCAGTAAGGGGACTTTGAACCTACTCTGTACTGATGGGGGCTGAGATAACTAAGCTGGAATCGGTAGAGATGTGCCCTCATATTCCACTGCGTGTATGTGCAGTCTTTGGGTGAGGTCGGTGGCCATCCCTTTGAGCTAGCAGGCCAGGCAGGTGGTGCTGTATGTAATCTGAGTCTTGTAACTGTTAATTTTATCTGTGTTTATTTTGGTGTGGGTTTTTGAAGGCTGCTGGGTGGTTTTAGTAGGAGGAAAATTGTAACTAAATGACTTGAAATTCCACTGCCCGGGATAAATGTTTAGAATAGAACAAAAGAAGAAGGGAAAAATTAACTTGCCTTTTGCTGTCAAGAATGTTACAAACAACTCATTGGCTAGTGGCATTGAGACATCAGAGGTGATAGACGGTATCTGCACATGTTTTTTTTTAATTTATGAACATATGGAAATACTGTAATAATTTTCTTGGGTTTTGTTATGTGGTGTTGTCTGTTGCAATTTTACAGCGGTGACTGAGAATCCAAGCTCCCTGCCAATGAAGCTGAAGAGGCACAGGCTTTTTGCGTGCTTGTTTTTGGGAGGACTTGCTATCAGTCTGATTTCTGTTGAAGAGTGTTTAGTTAAAATACAATTGCAGAAGAATTAGCATATATGTGCTCCCACGAAGTGTAGCTTATTTCCATTCATTGTGGACAAGAGTGTGAACTGGATCTCTTACAGCCGTCCTGGAAACACTCCCAACGCAAGAGTGCTCCTGGGACCTTGCGCCTGTCTGCACGCAAAGCAAAAGGAAAAGTCTTTGGTATCTTCCCTGGCATGTGTTTATTCTTACCTTTTATTCTGGCAAACGCACCACTTCTTGCACGTTCCCCTGTGGCCCGAGTATTGGATGTAAGCGAGGTAAATGATTTAGCATTTCCCCTTTATGATAGAGGAGTTGCATCCCACATTAACAAGTCTTAAGAACATCTGTGCACTGTAACTCACATATTGATTATATATGTTTCCTGGCTAATATGTAGGCAAAACATATGAAGAAACAGTGGAAACTCTTTCATTCAGAAATTGAAGCTTTGCAGTTGTGAGCTGATTTTATGTTTTAGCTTTTCCTTTTCACATTAACTTCTTGCCAAGCTGCATGTAAACCTCCTTTGTCTAGAAAATGCAGCCTTTTTAAGAGTAAAATATTCCAGGGGTTGGCTGAAACCGGTCTTAACAGTGCTATTCTTCTGGCTTCATGCCTATGGAAGTGGTTAATGGTTGGAATTTATGTCACAGAACACATAATAATTTGTTAGAAGAAACTGGATTCAGTCACAGCACAGGCATTTTTCTCTTCCTGTCATTATATTTTGTGAGGACTTACTTATTTCCTGCAATCTCAGCCCATGTGAAGAAGAGAATGATAAAATTTCTGCATAATTTTTCTGAGAATACGTTTATACTCCAGATGACCTTTGGAGTAAATTTGAACTATTAGATTTTCCCACATATTTATAGCTGTGGCCGTGCATCTTTGCCAGCAAATCTTACAGGCTTTCTCCACCAAACATTTATTTATGGTAAAAAAAAAAACAATTTGCACTTGGAACACTATAGAAAAAGTTCAAGGCCATTACATTTGAAGTTAAGCTTTCATTATAGTCCTATTTTTTCTGTATTGTCATCAGCCAATGTTACATTCAAATTCATAACCTAAGATGACTGTTTATTTCATTTAATTCCTTTCTGTGCTGATAACTATTGCCTGCGAAAGTGATTTTCCTGAGACCACACAGGCATATATAAAATACTGGTCCTTTTCTTTCTACTGAGCGATTAACAATTCAAAAGCTACCTTATGTCTAGGTTTCTTCATCCAAGCTTACTTGAACTAGATGGATATTTCTCAGAGAACGGGTTGTTCTGCTTTACATTAAGAAAAAATAAGGTGGAAGTCTTAATTTACAAATAAATACTGGCAATTCCATTTTGTGTCAGACTTTATCAAAATATTTGCTTATACTAGACGAGGTATCCTGTTGTTGACTACATTAAAATATATTCCCAAAGAAAAAATGTTTACTGGAGAGTACTTTTGGTTTGAGAATTTGATCGGGATTTGTGTTTGGGATTTTCTGCTTCCAGTGGCTACACAGCGCTCTGTACATCTTGCCACACCGTGGGACACCAGGGCTGTTACGTTACTTCCACCCTGGACAATATCCACGTAAGCTGTCTTTTGGTAGATATCACCAAATGATGCTCCTGAAGAACCTGGGACTTGGAGAAAGGAGGAACACTCACGTGTGATTGAGCAGAGGCCCCCATGGAGAAATACCCGGGTGTACAGGGTCCAGGGACAAACCGTGCTGGGCAATACAGCTGTGTTGCTGGCCTGCGGCATGGAGATTTACATTAACTCATGGTTTCCTTCAGCGATGACCGTGAACGTGTGATATGGCCCTAATTCACCAGTGCCATTAAGAACTGTTTCTTTTGAAACATACCTTTAAGTCTGGTCTCAAAGCATACTTTTAAGTGCTTTGCTGAACAAGTTAACCTGTGTTATCTTATACACTGGGTTTATGCACCACAGGCATTGAAGAGGGTCAAACGGGAGATCATTTATCCTAATTACTGTGATGTAAGAGGAGCAGGAGGGGGTAGAGAGGCAAAAAATTCTTTAATCCTGTCATGTACAGAACAAAAGCATTTTCAACACCCTTTCAAGGCGTGTGATGACGCATAATCTCCCACATTTCTGTCAATCCCTTTATAACCGCACTGAAAACAGATTTGCCCTGTCAACGTTAGTTGAGAAACCCTTGTTACCAATAATTGAAACCTGCAATAGCAATAGATTTTTCCTAAGATTAAATGGGCTTTGAAAGCCTCCAGTACAACTCAATGTAAAACATTCTCCATTACCGCTGGTGTTCATACCAACCCAATCTCTTCAATGTCTGTTTTAAGCGTTTCTTTTTTGTAAACGTAAGAAAAAGGAGGTGTTGAGAGTCTTGGTATTGCAAATACATTTGTACTTCTTCAGCAGTATTGTCATAATTTGTACTGAAAAAGAGTACTATGAACTTCAGCCCCTCTGAAAATGTTGCAAGGTTATTTCTTAATTTTGATGACAAAACTCAACTGTGTGGCATTTAATGAAGAAAAACAAATTAAACCATTCAGGTGGAGGGAATGTATAGGAGACTCTATATGAAAGCCCTTCAGTGAATATCCAGTCTATATTCAAAAGCAGAAGGGTAGCAACTGTCATATGGTGGTTTTTTTAAGTTTGCCATTTACTGTTGTGCTTTTTGAAGTGGAATTTTTGTATTACATAGAGCATGTATTTAGTTACAGTGCCTCTGTTTTTACCGTGACGATCTCTCACTATCCTGGCAAACTTGTCTGAATATATTAATAGGAATAGCCGAAGCTTTTTGGTATTTGCATACTATCCAGCCCTGCCCTGTTATATGTGTCAGAATAGCAAGGTATGTCATAGAAATGACATTTTCATACATGCTGTATAGTATGCATACACAGATAGAGCAGTAGGACCTAGCATGGCATGACATGTATTTAGAAAGCAACCGCTCTATAGAGTATAACTGCTTAATTCTGTCAAAACTTTTTGGTTTTCAAACCTTTGGGCAATAACAGTGTTGCCCAGTTGCCTAGTTCTGCGAAGAGCTCTTAGCGGAATGAAAGGCATTAAAGTGACCTGGTTCTGCATTGGGGGACCCCATTTCAGCTCAGCCCAGGGCTGTCAGTCCCTACTCCAGCTACGGTGTAGATGACCCTGTCCCCAGCCCTGTCCCAGCCCTGCCTGGCTGTGGATCCTGATGACCCAGGCCCTGACTTGCAGACTGACTTTCTGGCTTGGCCTCAGATCTGTCGTGTCACCACAAATGTGTCTGGCAGCGGGGCTGGGGGATGCCCCTGGCTGCCCCCCCAGCCTACCCCGCTCCCTTGCTGGGTCGGTGGGATGGGCCCTGGCCTGCCCACCCCTGTGGGGTCCCCCATGGATCCTGGCACCCTGGCCCCCTTCATTCTACAGCTGAAACCTTGATCCTCCTCAAATTTTTGTTGAGCTCAGTGAACCTGTGAGTGGGAGTCATGGTGCACCTGCAGAAGATTCGTTGTAAAACAAGAGGCTGAATTCTGCAATTTCAACCATGGTTGAAACTTCATGGCTATTCTCGGTTATATGAATGAAAAAATTGAGCTAGAGTTCATGGTAATCACTTCTATCTTCTCCACATAATGTGAATGCAGATGGATGGATTTTACAGAAACTAATATACAAAGATTGGCTTTTTGCATGAGGCCTAGTGTTTGGAATTTAAGGTCAAAAAGGAATTTGGTTTTGGAAGTTATGAACAGCTGAAGAGAGAATTTAGAATGGAAGCAACTATTACATTAGCCACGCACTATTACTATTAAATACTGAACAGTGCGGTTAGGCACTGACCCAGTGTGTGCTTATTTTAATCATCTGCTCAACTTGAAAAAATGTAAGGAATCTCACAGTGATAGACTTTTTCAGCATGTTCTTCCAGCAGGTACATAAATGGGATTGCTTTAATGGAGCTATAACGCACAATAAAATATTAATTTAATAAATAGGAAGAATTTGATGCATTAGGAAAATGTAAGCATTGAATTTCCTTTGCTTGATTTTTCACCTTCCCTCCCTTTTTTTTCCCTCCCCCCCTTTTCTCATATGTAAGCTATACATATACAACTATATATAATTCCACTACAAACATAGTTTTGGATGACCATAATCAACCAAAATTGTCAGATTTTGCTGTGTCATGTCTGAGATCCCATGTGGTACTTCAGAGTTGCACTGAAAGTATGGATACCAGTAAGTTCTGGAGATACGTGCCAGAGGAGTTATTAAAATGGGGCAAACCCTGTGTAAAATTATGTCTACAGCTATGGAATAGCAAGTATCAACTTCTGTAAACCAATAAACAAATCTTTTTTCTAAATTATCTGATTGAGAGAGGGGATGATCTTAATCTTTTAGCATTATTTGATTTAATGTTAAATATTGTGCAATGATTTTACCATTATAAGGAATGTAAGCAATAAAGAATAAAATAATTTGCTAAAAAAGATTACTATCAAAAGATATTTAATAGCTATAGCTGGTTATTCATGGTTTACTAATATTTTTTTATCTCAAAAAAAGCCTAACTTTATTTTGAACTATTTTAGGATATAATGGAAGTTTTGACAGGCTTTGAAGCAGAGATGAAGAGTCCAAAACACTCTGTTGGTGAGAGTCACAGTTCAAAAAGGCATGCTATGATGTTCCTAGTATTTTTTTTTTTTAAATGTAACTAGGTTATACTTCTTCTAGCCAGAAGGATGTGATGGTGAACATGATGGAGAAGAGTAGCTTTGATTCATGCCTTGCAAATGCTTGGTCTAGTATATCAATATATATCATGTGCAAAGCTGAGGTCCACAGTGAGAGAAGTTTGTACGAGATGATAACTTTTATGATTAAAATGGTATTTTACACCAACAGGAGAAAGCCAAGAACAGGATCAAAAGCTGGGCACAAGTGGCAGCACGGTCTCTACCAATTACAATCAGACACCAGCAATAGAAAATGGGATGATCAAACAGATATAAGTAAATATAGTTTTTTATATTTACTGGTCTTTTCAAAAACCCCATTCATGTTCCCCAGCTGCCGCTCTGTCACATGCTATATCAGGACTATGTGGATTCGGGCACCAGTATTGCTAACGCGCTGCTCGACGCAGGTGTCTGTGTGTGGAGTGGGAAGAGCTCCCTGCCATGCCGTAGATACTCTGGAGCAGTGCATGTGGACCCCAGCCCACGTGAGAGTTGTTCAGTATTCTGGTTTTAAAGATTGCCAGCACGGATATGGTGGAATGCCTTCACTTTAGCTGGTTACTTTGCAATCCTTAATTTAAGTTAGGTCAAGGTAGAAGCAGCTGAAAATATTTTTGCATATAAAGTTGAAACAGATCACACAGCTACAAAGGTCTATGAAGACACAACTGGCTTAAGGATCATAGGATCACAGGGCAATTCAGAACCTCAGGTCTCAGAAGATCTCTAGTCCTACCTCCTGTTCAAAGCAGGCTCAGCTGTGAGATCAGACCAGGATGCTCAGGGCTTTGTCTAGACTGTTTTGAAAACCTCCAAGTGTACAACCTCTCTGGGCAACCTGTAGCCTTGCCTGACTGTCCTCATGGTGAAAAAGGCTCCAGTCTGAAACTCTTCTTTCAACTTATGCCCCTTGTCTCTTGTCCTTTCACTGCACACTGCAGGGAAAAGCCTGCCCCGTCTTCTTGATGACTTCCTCGTAGGTACTGGAAAGCTGCTATAAGGTGTCCCTGAAGCCATCTCTTTCCCAGGCTGAAGAAGCCCTGGTCCATAAGCATCTTCTCACAGGGCAAGTGCTCCAGGCCTGACCGTCGTGGTGACCCTCTGCTAAACTTACGGCAGTTCATTGATATCTTCTTCTTGTATTGGGGGACCCAAATCTGGGCGTGGTATTCTAGATGCAGTCTAAAAAACGTTTGATTTTAGTTGGATCACTTCTCCGATCTGTCTCAGCCGGAGGCTGCAAAAGCTCTGGTGCCAGCACAAGGCAAGAAGGAGGCCCAGGCTGGCGAGGGCAGCGAGGAGGGCAGAACTGCCCTTGCTGGCAGCAGCATGCACTGAGAACAGCTTATACAGCTCTTGTGCAGCGCTGGAAAAGGTGTCAGCTTGGGGCTGCCCGTGAGGACAGTCTCTTCTTCTTGAATTGGCGAGGCTCTTCTGGCACTAGTGAGCCTAGGGTTCCCTTTTCCATCTACACCCCAATTTTTGTGCTATCCCTTCCACACAACGGTTGTATTTCCAGAAGAAAACCTCAGGTGGCAGCAGCATCATAGCTTTTGTAACCGGTCCTGGTCTTCCTGCAATTCTTCCTTGTGCCACCAGTCATTAGAACTTGTTAACGAGGGGCCCTTGTGCTTAGCAACATTGGTAGCGAATCATCAGCCTATCGAAGAGTGAAAGTGTTCTTTTCTGGCTGATTTAGTGATGTGCAGATCTCATTTAGAAGTCCTGCATCCATGTTTTATATATTCATGCAAACGATGCATACTTTTATATATTCATGTAAGATGAATTTGGGTTACTTTGGGTTGATAATGTGTTTGATCTGAGTTAAACCTCTTAGAGCACTCTCTCAAAGATTTTCTGTCTCCTTTAAGCAAGATAGTCATCCACTCTCTGATTTCTTGTATGTGACCATATGGAACCGAAAAGGAGAGAGGAAGTTATTCAAAGGATTGCTAAAAGGGCAGAAGGGAATCCAGAAGGGAGGAATTTGGGAGTAGAAAAAGCAACAAAACGTTTAAAGGAAACATGGTGAGAGATGTAGGAAATCAGATGGAGAATGCACAAGGGAGGAAAAAGCTTGAGCCTGGTTGGAATAAGAGTTGTTTCTCACAGCTCTGTTTTCAAGGCTCTTGAACAGAACACCTGCAGTTCCCTTGCGCTGTTTCAAGACAGTGTTGCAGAGATCAGCTTTGGGATTTGCTGCTATTCTCACTTGTAATGACTCTGTCTCTCCATCTAATCAGGTTTTTTTTGGGCACTGGACACTAGAAAATTCTCTCTATACTTTGAGTTTCAGTGCCAGTCAGCCAAGATCCTTGAAGTCTTTCACATTGTTTCCTCTTTCAGGCTCCTGCCATTAAAGTATACCTTTAGAAAACAATAAGCACCAAAACTTTTCTGTTCTCTCCTCCCAAAACAGACAAGTGAGCAAAGAACATTCCTCTCAGGCACAGTGGTTTTGAAGTCACATTCCTGTGACTGGACAGAAAAGGAAAAGAGTTTAAGGAGCAGCAGAAAAATTGCCACTGAAAGGGGACTGGCAACAGGCCATTTCTCCAGCCTAGCCCCGAAAAAACCATGCTTCCTGATACCCACAAGAGCTTGCGACCTTCTTTTACTTGACTACAGCATTAGAACAAGATTGTCATGGTCTTGTGGGACTGAAGAATGGACACCAAAAGACATCAGCTCCTTCTGCACTGGAAAGTAAAGAAAATGGTAAATGTATTCAGTTTTAATGGACTGTGATGCATTTTTGGTACGTCTGCTACATTTGATAGTGATTACAGCAGTGTCTTTGATGCTGCAGTGTCCATCTGTTCATGTCACTGGCCTGGTTTAGACATAGGTAAAGCCGTTATTTGGAGAAGCACATGGGTGTAAGGTGACTGAAGGTCTGAGAAAGGGGCAGTCCCACTCCCTGCTGCTACTTTAACTATGCCTCAGTGCAGCACTAGAGGGTGGAGTAGAGGAGAACTACAGCCCTTCCTGTATCCTCTCTGCCCAGGACTAGGATGAGAAACAGGGGAGTATGCATCCACATGTACCGTCTTGTGCTGTATGGGATTCATGATGGGAAGGAACGGGTGGTAGACTGCATTGCATCGGCCTCGCTGTTTTAGAGACTGCTGCTCAGCACAATTTGCAGAAAGTGTCCAGGAAGTGGAGAAATTAGGATGGAGCGATGCTGTGTAGTGTTAAGATGCCGGTGGCATCTCAAAGCTGGTGCTTTTTTTCAGAGCGGTGGGTGATCTCAGTAGGCTGGTCTCCCAGGTCAGCATCCTACAAACACCCTACCAAGCAGGTGGGTAGGTGAGCAAATGGCACCGTGAGATGCAAGGGATGCCTGTGGAGCAAGCCAGCCTAAATGTTGTGTTTTGTGCTTTTGCTTACGTGGCACAAGTACAGGCACATTGTCACACTCCGTCTAGATTGATGTCATACCTGAGCAGATCCTCCTTGAGTCCCTGTTGCTCAGATCAGCCAGGCTCTGACCTGTGAGAGGTCCCACAAGCATCAGCAGGGCTACTTAATCTGTGGCACAGCTGAGCACAGCCACAAAATTGGATAGGTCTCCTGGACCAGCACTGCTGCATCTCGGTGCAGAGCGGAGCAAGGGTCTAACTCCGGTGCCGTCTGCTAAGCCCATCCTCCTCCAGCACCCCAGCACTCGCTCCAGAGCCTTCTCGCTTGAACCACCAGTGGTGGTGTATAATAAACATTTTCTTTGGGCAAGACGGTAGGTGATTTTCATCGCAGGTGAAGTATCTAAGGCTCCAGTTGTTTCAATACCGGAAAGAATGGGATGAAGAGTAAAAGAACCTCACAGTAGCATTTCCTTCCATAGTAACAGTTTTCTAAAAGCTTCAGAGTTCTTTCTAAGTAATATACATATAACTAGCCCTTTTAAAATTAATTATTCACTGGAGATGATTTTATGTCATTTTATAAATGCACAGCCTAATTAAAATACAATTGCTGGTCTATTAAATACCTGATTTGCCCATATTTCTTTATGTTTTATTATTACGAAGCACAGTATTTTAAATTGTGAGTTGACTTCAGCACAGGGTTTATATTAATGTGTAATAGTGGGTTTTACTTATATTTGTGAGGAGAATTGTGAGATTTCCCTGGGCAGCCTAACAGGTATTTTGCATAAACTGATTGTCTGCCGTTTTAAGCTTGCATAACTTCTTCCACTTTTGGAAGAAATAATTGCAAAGCTTCCAGAATTGCGTGCATTCATTACATGTGAATTGGCACTTTTCTTTAATTTGGGTCTCTTGCAAGGTGTGTGCTCCCACACACTATCTTGCATATTTTGAGGGAAAGTTTCTATAAAGCATCGATTGAATCACTGTAAAATATGAGCCAGTCTACAAAGGCTTGGGGATTCGGGGAGCAGGGGAAGGACTTAATTCCCAAGAAGAAAACTAAACTGACTAGAAAATAGAAAGGAGAAATATTTGGATCAATCTGGAGTGTACAAAGTGACTAAAATTGGGTTCTGACGGGGTTTTTTTCTGTTGCAGTGGGAAACTACAGGGTCACAAACGGGTGTAAAAATAGGAGCCCCAGGCAAAGGTTGTTTCCTTGCGATGTGTGATAGGGAAGATGGGTGAGGAAGCCCAGCGTCTCCGGCCTTCTCTGCAGTGGGAAGTTTTGGTGGTTTAGCAATGTGGAAACAGCATTGGTGCTTAAAATTGAGCAAACACTGCTGTAGACAGGCTTCGGGTGCTTTTACAAGGTGTCACAGAAATCTGTCCAGATCAGGTTCCCATGTCCCAGCAATCAAAATCCGGCTGCCATGCTGCGGGGCTCCACCGGTGGGGTGCAGCGGTGGGAACTTCAAATGGGAAAAATCAGAGCAAATTCATGCTGTCCGCTGCAAAGAGCATGGGCCTTTGAGACACTGAAGGAACTGCTAGGAGTTTCGTGTATGACGAGCACATGTTTAATACAACAGCCACGGTGCAAACGCACCTTCAGGCCAGCATGGCCCAAGGAACCACGTAGACGGTTTCAGATATACGTAATTACTCTTTCCGACTTCAGCAAGACTTCTCAAATGCTTGATATTTCAAACATGTTTTAAGTGTGTGCCAGTGTCACAGAACTGTGACAGCTTGACATCTCGTGCATGACTGATTTGTGACAGAGGTGGCAGAATGGCCAAGTGCTTTAATAGGCTCTGTTTTTCCATCCCCTCTTCCCTGGAGGAAGGGGGAGCATTTTTCTCCAGAGAGACATAGGGTTTATAGTCTGTATTCTACTAATTATTCAGATGCAGTGATAATCAGTGCACATACATATACCTGCACTTTTTTCTTTTTCTGTGTCAATAGTTATACTTCATTTTTATACACATGCAGAGAAACAGCAAAGTCACAGAAATGCAGCACAGAGAAATAAATGAGTCAATCAAAAGTCAAGACAGACTGTGGTCTGGAGCCTACGATGAGAAGGTGCAACCAGTGCAGAACTTACTGATTTCAGTGAGACGGCACATACACTTTTTGCAAAGCAGAATTTTAAATAGGGTGGGAGAGGATACAGTGTAAGGAAAGACATACGGAAAAGTAGCACAGAATTAGTACAGCACAGAGGTCACTGAATGCTAGCACAAATCATAAGAGAGAGGAGAGCCACAAAAAAATTTTTGGGAAAAATACAAACTTTCCAGACAGTGAAAGTGGCAATGTAAAATCACAGTTCAAAGCACAACACATCACATCATATAGGTGCAATTAAAGCTGCCCAGTATCATTGGGTTATGGTTTTGAATAGAAATGGACAAGAAACTGCAGAGGAATATCCTATGCCAAAAATGTGTCCTTTAACATATAGCTTTGACAGATATACAAATTCTGTAAACTAAGATGTGAACCTGGATTTATAATGGAGTAGCATCAAGCTAAAAGAATCGTATCTTGATGAAGCTTTCACTAACTGTAAAAGCAAAGTGAACATAAGGGCAATACTAACTATTGCCCAGGACCCCATTGTACTCGGCACGCTATGAATGAAGACTCTCAAAGCCCAGTGCCTCAGAGAGTTTACAACCTAAATAACATAAACCAGATGTTAGAAATCAATCCGTGACCCACTGAAATTCACACAAGGTTTGCACTGATTTCAGTGGGGCTGGATATCAGCCAGGCTCTCTATGCAGTGTAAAAATGAGATTAATAGATGTGAAGGCCAGAGATCTGTTATCTGTTACCTCGTCTTCTCCATAATGCAAGACTTACAATTTTCCTAAATCCTTTACTTAAAATCCAACTGCTATTGACCTAACACATAACTTTTCTAAAAGTGCCCATTTTTATTACCTATACTTTTAACGGTAAAGAACTCACTAATTTCCTTAGGAATAGACCTATTTAACAAAGGTTCCCAGTTTTCATCTTGAGATCCACCAATGGTTAGTCCATTTAACGCACGACGTTGGCATCTCTTTAGCTGCTTAGTCAAAATGTTATGCTAGGTCATGTTTCATACAGATATCTACATGTATTACACTGAATTACTCCCTTGCCAACGAAATTTATAATCAGTAAAAAAAGCCAAGTTAGAAAGCATTGGGTTTTTTTTTTTATCTTAAGTCCACTTTGATTGCATCCATGATAGTATCCTGCAAATCAAGAGCCAAAAATGTGTTCCGCACTACCGTGACAGAAAGCCAAGCAACCTGCAGGTCAGCATTAGTCCTTTAGACTTCAAGGGCCACCTAATAATTACAATATCTCCTGACAACCACTGGTGAAACATAGCAAAATTCACCAAAAGCCTTTTTCAGTTCCAGATGCCAAAGATCTTTTCTGTCAAATTAAGCTGGGTGCAGGAAGAAATTACCAGACAACCTTTTAACCCTGCCTGTGCAAGGGTTGAGATTCAGAATGCTCTTGGGAAAGTCAGTCACTCTGACTCTCAGAGTGCCAGCAGGGACAATGTGAAGCCCTGGAGGGTTTACCTAGGACAAATGTTACAGACGATGATATTCCAGAGCAAGGAAGACGTGAAAAAAACCACAAAGGCTGAGATTAGAAATTGTGTGACGTCAAAGTGAGTCAATAAAAAATAAAGTATATCTTGATAAAACATAAAAGATAATAAAATTTCAAAATTGAGAAGAAGCTTCAAATTAATTGTGTTACATTTGATTCCTCATGAGACCATGGATCTGGATTCAGAGGATGAGCTGGCAATTCTGGATATGCCTAAACCACACAATTGAACAGTGCAATGCTTTGTGACCTGTCTTTCAAACTGAGAAATCCAGCATGGATTCAATCAATGGCAGCGACAATCTTTTTATCTAGCAGGGGGAGTCGATAGAAAATTCATAGTAGACTTAAGTTGGTGTGTGTGTGAATGTTTGTCTTATAATGCAATGGAGGTTTAAGAGGACAGTATCATACAAAGTAAGAATATTATAGATTATTTATCATTAAGATAACACTAACAAGATGAGAAGATTTAATTGCTGTATGTTGTGAAACAGAAAAAACGGCCATTACTGTAAAGGACCTTGTTGCTTTCTGCTATTTGTTCCTTTTTTTCTCAGCAAAAGTTGCCACATGCATATCTCTGCAAGTTTGGGAATGGTCAACAAAATCCCCTCTGAGAGCTACTGTGTAAGTGCATGGAGACACAACAACTTGGCAATACATTTGCTGAACTTGTTTTTCAACACAAAAAAAAGTTTGCTTCATTCAATTTCATCATAAAATGGAGTTTTGAAGTGTCACAGGGAAGCCTCACTGCCTAGTTCACTAAAGAAACCACAGGACAGCTGGGGTGTCAGGACCATCTAACCTTCTCCCATGCATGGCCTTGGCCCAAGTTGAGTATGCCTGTCTCTGCAGCTTTTGGGGATGACTAAGAAAATTCCCACTGAGGGCTACTATGCAGGCACAAATATGTGCCCTGTCCCAGTGCGTGCTCCCTGTTCCGGTATGCTGTGGGGCTGCACTGGTTAGCACGTGCACTGCCCCCACTTTGCACAAGGGGAAATAAGACCGAGAAGGATTTTATCCCCAAACCCATAATTTCCAACTCAAGAGCTGCTCCTGGATTTATTCGATGACAGGAACTGTATCAAGACAAAGCAGTTGAATTGGCAAAAGCATGCAGGAACCTACTAGGAGGACAAGGAGGATGTTCTGCATGATGTTTAGTCCAAGTATGCTCCTCTTTTATCCTTTTCTGAGACCAGATTTCAGCCAGTTCTTTTAACTGCTAAAGTGTTAAAAGGAAACAGTTTCGTTAGAACAGGAGGAAATATTTTTTATAAACCCCAAATAAATAGCATCACATTTTATCTAACAACATTGTGAGTGAAATAAACAGCTTTCAGGTAGGCAGGAAAGTAGAAATGCAAATCAGTTCATAGAATAAGGGATAAGAAGGTGGTTTACGAGAAGGGTGTCATCCCAGGAAGGGGAGAAGACATTTAGCAACAAATAAATGTGTACTACAGCTCAAGATGCATACAGTTTTAGAAGAATTCAGGTAGAGCTTAGACACAGTATTAGGCAAAAATTTAGAAAAGATGCTAAAAGCAGTGCCAACTCTACCCCCAACCTATTCAAAGTAAAGACCTTCCATCAAATGCTGGAAGCGAAAACAGGCAGCCTTAAGGTGTGCAAAAAAGATTAATTCCACCTGAAGAATGGGAGCACAGAAGAAAGGAAGGAAGGAAGGAAGGAAGGAAGGAAGGAAGGAAGGAAAGGAAGGAAGGAAGGAAGAAAAAGAAAGAAAAGCCTAAATAATCCCTTAAGAAATGCAGTAGCAGTATGGCAAGAGACTGAGAAATCATTCATTTGCAGTTCTAGTGCCCAAATAGCAGCCAGAAATGGTGCACCCTACCTTCCACTGGAGTAGGGAGTCTGAACAATAACTGAATCAAGTGAGTTTGGCAGAGGCTGTGATTCACACACTCTCCGTGTATGGCTGAGGGCTTGGCTCACGTGTGCCCTTGAGCCTAATATTAAGGCAAAATGTTCCAACCTTCCCAGCTCACCATCCACCACCACAGTCTGGATATACACCTACACCAGCACTCACGGGAGACCCTTGCTCTCCGTGTCTTCCATGTGTCAGTTATGGCGCATCTCAGCAGCTCATCTTCTCGGGGAACTACTATGTTCCATACCATAAGTATGGTATGATGCAAGTATCAGGAGTTCAGCACAGTCTCCCTGTTTTCATTTTGAATGAAATACCAGACCCTTACACTACCGTATTAGCCATGGAGTCAGATAATAGCTGACTAGTGCATCTGAATAGCTAGTCTAAATATTCTTATGCAGGTGTAAGACGTCTGTAGGAGTGTTAATTTCTACCCTTTTTCTCTAAGACAATAGCTACTGTATTGAAAGAAGGAGACTTCCAAAATTGCAGTTATTTTCCCTTTATATTGCCTGTGGTACACATCTGAATTTCAAAACCACCTTTTATCTGGCTATATAAAAATTACCTTTCCTTTGCCACCACCCTGGTCAAAATGAAGTCCATTTACATGTTAATATTTTTCTCCTCAGGGATATTTTACATTTGTTGCTGAAGTATTGTATCATAGATTAATATCCTGTCATTACCTTGAAATGCCTATAGCAGCCTTGGTAATAGGCTGTATTAAAGAACTGTAGACAGGTAGTATCCAGCTTGCCCCAAGAACACCAGACCAGAAGGACCTACACAAGGGATCTGATTTCTACCAAGACTGTGTTATGTGATGTGTTGTTGACACATTGGCTAATGACTAAGGCTAGTCATGTTCTGGTCACAGTTGGTGAGTGTAGCACCCAACTGTCACATGGTACTGGCTCTCATTTTTGCTGTGAGTTACTAAATTATGTTGAAAGCAAGTTAAACATGCACTTAAAGGTTACCGTCATTTGTAAGGTGTGTGGCATGGGAGCAGAGGACCCACTTACAAGATGAGACATTGCAGGCATCTGCTTAGTAAAACACCATGGAAATAAAGCATCACTCTATAGATGGATTTGACAACAGGGAAGGTTAAGAACTCATGCACCTCTTCCCAGAGTTATCTGTGACAGCATCATTTCACTGTTCCATGCCACATGGCACTAACACCTTGGCTTTCCAAGCAAGGGCGACTGGAGTGGGCTACATTACTGGGCTGCTGCAACCTGCCACCATCCAGGAGGGCCCCTTCGAGGCAGTCCTCTGCTTTTCTGCAGCACAGGGCTATGGCTTTTCTGTGCAGGGTCCTGCTGGCCAGCAGATTCTGGTAGCTGGCTATGCTGGGATCTGGGGTCTGGAAGCAAGCAAAGGCCTTTCAGGCAAAAAGCCTTTGGTGTTGCATGTGAGATGGTTATGGTGCTCGTTGCAGGTGCTTCCCAGTGCAGATCCAGGGACACAAGAACATTCATATGTAAAAGGCAAAGGATTTGGAGGAAAATGGTGAAATGGCAGGATGTCTCAAGCTGACGGGGTTTTGGGCTCTGGTTTTGAGTGCAACTTGTATGATTCAGAGGACAGAGAAAGGCAAACAAGGGAGTGTGTGGTAAAATAGGAGGGAAACGTGGAGGATGAAACAGGTGGGAGACCCCTCTTTAGTTCAGAGTTTTGGCTTCCTTCAGTGTTTTTTAGCAAAGGTTTCTTGTGGCATTGAAACAGAAGTTGACCTGAAGTGTCTGCCAAGGCGATGGCCAAGGGTGGGGGATCACATGTGAGCCACTAGCAATACTGTAATAAGACTAAGGAGTTGACGACATCTCCAAGACCATAAATCAGACCTCTGTGAATGTACATTCATTATAAGAGTAATCCTAGGATTCTGAGCTGGAATGTCAACACTGAACGGAGTATTACTGTGTGCGGCAGTGAGGGCCATAGAAGTCGGGCAGGTACCAGGGTCTATGGTGCTGTGAGGTGCAGACCTTGCCCATACAACAAAATCTTCCCTCCAACAAAACCCCTCCATGAACATGGCGGTTGGCATCCATCCATCCCGACAGCCCCAAGGAAGGAGCTGGAGCCAGTTTCTCTCTTGTGACATCTTACACAGAGCAAGAGAAACATGCATTTGTATTATTAAGAGACGGGAAGGCAGACATAGTGTTTGCCACATTCCAGGGAGCTGATGGCTATTTAGCTTTGCCCAGTTGAGAAGGATTTCTGTGGCTTTGCTCCTTGCCCAGAATGGTGATAGTGCTGGGAGGGATGGAGGGGAATAATTTCTAGTAACACCGTTCCTGTGTGTATAAATATTTCCTGGCTCATCACATAAGATGGCAATCCATGCTTCCCTTCCCCATGCCTTCCCCTCCCTCCTCACATCTCTACCAGCACAGCAGATTCCAATAATAAACCCATCACTGTGAAAGCCAGGTGTCATCCAAATTCATTTGCTGCAGCGTTTGATCTATCCTCTGCTTCAAGATACAGGTTTTAGAGTATTTTATGAGATGCGCTTCACAGCTTTGTATCGTACAAGACATTCTGCAGCGTTTTATGAGCTGCATTTTATAAAATTTCATCAAATATTATGTAGAATATTTTAGCAATAAGCCCTTTTTTAGAGACTCAGTTCCAGTACAAGCTTGCATACATATGAAAGTGCACAGAAAAATAGGAACATCCTCAAAACACTGTTAACGCTTAACCTTCCAGAAGATCTTTGTTGGCCTATTTATTTTGTGAGGGAGCTTGAGCAGTTCACAGCGAAAGTAAAATGGGATTTAAGGCACAGTGACTGCTTTACTATGGCTATTTAGCTTTACAAGGCAGAGATGCCTCAGTTCATCTAGTGTCCTCCGCACTGCGGAGTAGCCCAAGAGGGATCATGGGCTGAATAGCATCACCTTATTCCTCATTGGGCTCCCCTCGGCTTTCTTGAACAAGCACCATCTCTGTTTCCAGGTCTCATCAGCCACTGACACATCCTGCATTTGGCGGACTGACTGTACAGGTGCATCTGCAGCTCCGACTCTTCTCATTGCAATTATTTGTCTTCCCCAGGGCTAGGCAGAGCACATCACGTGCTGCCAGGCCCTGTACACCTGCAATCCACAACCACCCCTCCACCTTTCAGACACCTCCGAAGTACCATAAGAGCTCATTACATCAGAGATCTGGGCATCAAACAGTTAATGTCCCCCAATGGTGGGAAGAAATTAAGAAGCGGCACCTGAAAACTGTGGGAATCTTTTTTTGTCATGGAAATGACCAGTCGTTATTTGTTAATTTTCTCAGCTTGTATCTAAACCCATGCACAGGTAAGATCCATCTTAGCTTTTCAAGGTCTAGGGAGGGAAGAGGAGGATGTCTGAAGATCTCCTTGCGGTCGCTCGAAAACAAGGCCAGGTGCTGAGGAGCTGCAGCGCTTCTCCAGTCTTTTTATGATGCTGGTCCTTCCCGAGGTCCCAGTTTCAGATCTTTGGGGCTGCGCTCTCCTGGCTCAGGCAGCTCAGAAAAGCCTTGCCCGAGAAGCACTGCAGTGCAGGAGTCCCTGCTCACCTGCAGACGGACAGTTTGGACACAGCATGTCTCCGCCTGCCACGAGAGGTCACTTTCTGTACAGCTCTGGAAGAGACAGACCAGTCCCATTTAGCAAAGTCACTATGAAATATTCAACTTTGAGTTTAATTTTTTAAGTCTTTTCCCACTTGTTTAATGGAAGCTGAAACACTGCCATCACTGTCAAGCCCAGGAGCAGTGTTGTCTTGCCAGATCTTTTTGGGTTTACAGAAAATGGCAATATTCATACTTGCATTACGGCAGCAGAAAATAAAATTGAACATGACATTTATTTGCAGCATGAAAATTCAGATCACTGAACGTAACATAAAAGTTCTTTAAGGTCCTAATAATCTATACTTGCATGCTGCTGGTGTTGTGTCATGCCAGTTGTTTTGAAGGATGAACTTTCTTTAGAGTTCCTGCAAAGGAAAGGAAAAAAATGCTGAAAAATAAAATCAATATACTCCAAAAGAAATCCAAACAAAAAGAAAGCTGAATAAGAAGAAATATAAGATACCATTTTCCTCCATTAACCGAGGAAAAAAACAAACCCAAAAACGTCAGGGCTAGTTTTTGATAATTTATTCCTAAATTGCTTTCTGTCTGTTATTTTTAATATTCCTGCTTTAGTAACTTTTTTCTCAGGCATCAGTTGCTAGTTGTTATTACTTGGTTATGTAAATGAAAACAAGATAAAACTCAGGTAATAAATTCTTCTACTGGAAGACAGTAACAAACAGGACCTTCTTCTCTAATAGTACTGTAGCAGAGGATCATGAAATATATAAGAAGCACCTTAAAATAAAAATTGCACTGTATAACTGTATGGTTTAGATGGTCATCATGTTTCAAGCAGAGATCTGCTATGTTTACAGAGAATTGAGCAATTGTGAGCTTTGTTCATCTTCACAACCCCTGTAAATTTTGGGAGAAATTGTCTCTGAGCTAGCAGAAGTCTAGGAAAGCATTTTGAAAAAAACTGTCTCTCATTTATTAATATAACAAAGTGAGTCTGATGGCTTAAATAAAAGAACAACCCTGGCAGCTGCCGATCTCTTACAACCACTATTTTAAATCAAAGAGAAAGGAAAAACCCTATATATAAACTCAGTGACAAGCAGGAATCTCTAAAGTCAAGGATAAGAATGGAGTAAAAGAGGGACATGCAGATATTGCGAAGGCAGGCACACAGGACCTGTCACTGTTTCGGATGAGGATGAGTAAGTGATACCGTGATTTTCAGAGTACACTAACGAAGAACTAATGTGGGTTAAGTAACACAGTCATTCCAGCACATTTAGGCTTCTGTTGTTTACACTGTTCTCTATTTTATATGAATATTTAAACCCAATTAGGCTTTTTGATTCTGCACTAGTAGTCACCGATGTAAAATACACGTACAGTATACTTCAGGAGCATACCCTGGTAGGTCTGCTGATTAGCTTAGGAGAAGCATGAGGGATGGTCATAAAAAATGTCAAAACCCCCCAGATTAACGAATTCTGTTCTGGAACTGGGAAATATTTCAAAGCTATGGGAAGCAAAAAATGTAGCTCTCATTCAGCAATTCTAAGATGAAAAATACATCTTAATCTTACAAAAAGATTACATAAAATAATTGCTTTAGACAGCTTTGAAGAGTCCTCTTGGCACACTTCTACAGTTTCTGGCTTTCCAGACTTTGGTTTTGACTCAGGAGAAACTCAGACTGCTCTCCCGCTCCAGAGACCGGACCGCTGAGAGCTCAAGCTGGAGCTAGGCTCCGGCGCCCCATATTTTGGGCACTGAAACGGACCCCAGAGCCCTGCCCTTGTTTCGAGGCAGGTGCTGCCGCAGGGCCGTGCGTGAGGCCAAGTGCCCGAGGAGGTGGCCAGCGAGGAGCACCCATCAGGGCGCTTCAAGGGCCACACGTGGTCCAAAACCCTGCCCGTCTTTGGAGATGGGCACACACATCAACTTGGAGCCTATGGCTCGGGAGGGAGGCTTGAGCAGCAGATCTAGCATGAAAGAGCCATCAGAGATGATGAACACTGAGACCCCGGGACCTCACTGCCCTGGACCAGCCTGCAACATCAGGCTTTGATCTTTCTCCTTTTCTTTTACTTTCCACCTATGAATCTTTAATCTTACTATGGTTAGGTATGTAGGAGGGCTGCTGAAGCAGACCCCACAGGGAAGTTAGGAGGAAAAACACACCAGCTCTGGATCCTCTTTGGGCTGCTCAGATCAGGTCCATGTGCAGAGACATGGGAAGCTTTGAAGTAAATAAGCTAGGTACCAAGGGTGTTTCAGTAATTCAAAAATGAGGGAATTAGAGAGGGCGTTTGAGTTGTAATTTTGGTTTTATGTGCCTAATCTCTGTTAAATTCAGGTGCCTTCGAACATTTTAAATCTGACTAATTTGAAACACAGGGCTACAAGCTCTTTCCTCACTGTCAGCTGAAAAGCAAGGGCTCTGGGAAGTTGCCTGGGGAAAGGTAAATCTTTTCTATCACACTGAGCTACTGTGGATGCCAAATAGAATGAAGTAGCTTTAAAGGATTTTCACAAGTCAGCTCAGAAAAAGTGATTATATAGGATTGATGAACCAGCTTCTCATAAATTTAATAATGACTCACCATTTCCTCCACTTGCTGGATTGTTTAGCACTGGTTTGGATGCTCTGATAGAGCAGCATTAATAAGAAGCTGCGTGATTTACCCTGAGGTGGTATTTCATTCTCTGAAGATAGTTCACATCTCTGATATCAGAATGAAGGAAAATAATGCTTGCATAACAGAAGGCATAAATATGGTATACTCAAGAAATATTTTTAAACTGCTGTTCTCAGAGCTGTTTCAAATGAACCTGAATTTCTGCCCTAAACCCTGTGACAAGTCAGGAAGAGAGTCAAAATGCCCTGAGCATAAGTAACTGATCAGAGAATCTCTTTAAGGTGAAAGAATTTAGGAAAGTATCACCTCCAAACTGTTCTGTCTGCTTGCCTCATCATGTTTAGCATGAATGCACTTCATCTGTGTCATTGGAAAAACATGCCATTTAGCTTAAACTGCCACTGAAAGCTGCTAAACTAAACTGACTGACTTTGCGCAGGAGCGGATGAGTGCTCGGACAGCTGGGTGTCTGGCTTCACCTGGGTGGAGACTGACAGAGCAAGAGAAACAAATGGGCTGTGATAACATCTGGTCCATCTGACCACAGTCTAAATTCTCAGCTTCAACATTTACTGCCATGGCAACTGGACGAAAGTGTGGTTCATCAAGAGGTAGAATAGCGATATAAGCAATATGCCAATATACCAAGGTCTTAATGAAAATAATTATAGAAGGAATCATGATTACTAGGAAAGAAGAAAAAACTTGTTCTGTTCCTGACCAGTTGGAGGGTAAACATCTTGAGTCCCATTGGGCTGGTCTTACAACCACTGAAAAAGCCCTTTTCATAAACACCTTTTTCTTTCAAACTTAGTAGCAATGGAATATGTTGGCACAGTTCAAAATACACACGTGAAATTTGAGCTCTACTGTGAAACGTATTGTGGAAGAAAGCCCTGGTACGTTTGCATGTGTGTTGTCTTTCATTAATTCAATATCAGATTCAATACATGAAATTACTGACTATACCTTCATTAGTAATAAAAACACTGTCTGAATGTAAGTGTCTGTTGATACTGTGTTAAAGAATCCAGGGGCTCTCCTGTAAGCACTCTCACCTGTGAACAAAACAAGTCAGAACACAGCATACTCCATTCTTCATTAGAACCAAAAATACAAGTATGTTATCACACAAGTATGCCTCATGGGAACAGCTCTCTTAAATTAAAAGTAAATATGTGAGAAGAGTTTTAAATTTTAAAGTCTATCGCATTAATATAAACAAATCTGTATTATTCTCTGAATAGCTGTTACATGAGCAGACTCATACACAAAGGAGCAGGAAGAGTAAAAATATGCCTTTATTTATTAGAAAACCTTGGCCACGTGTCATGTCAAGAAATAATTTTCTCTGTTTTACGTCTTAAAACAAGCTGTTCTGGGACCATCTTATTATTAAACAAATAATTTTGGATGCAAAGGTCTCACTGTATAGAATATGTGCATCATTACTGTTTGGGGCATTATGAATGCTGTGTGAGTAGTGCTAATATAATAAAAGAGAAATCATGATTCATTACTAGCTTTATAAGGTGTGGGATTTACCAGTGGATTCAGTCAGTGTTCTGCCTTTCTCCCCGGAAAGCTGTAGGTGAAAGGAAACTTACTCATAATTACTAATCAAAACTCTAGCCAGGACCTGGTTTCTAAATGAGCTTAGGTGAGACAGCGTTGTTTATCAAGAGTGGAGATTTCAAGTGTTGCTTTTTTTCCTTGAGAAACTGCTATGGAAAGTTTGCCTTCCTTTGCTTTGTTTTAGATTAATTTTCTACTTTTTCCTTACGCACCCTCAGAAAGAAAGGACCTCTTTTTCTTTTCAATGCTCACATCTTCCCCTATTCCTCCATAATTTGGCATCTTCTAACATTCTTCAGCTTGCAGTTCAAGGTAGCCCCCAGATTTGCCTGTGTTGGTCCTCATCCCTCCAGCAATGTGTGCTCTGTCAGGGCTACCCCAGAGCACCACGTGACTGGAGATGCTGGGAGGAGACCCCTACACACCGCGGCCACCACTGCAAACTTTTCCATCACTTTGCATCTAAGCTGCAAATGTTAGAGCTCCACATTAGACTTGCCCTTTTACTTTATCTCAGTCTATTTGCCATATGTTATGTAAAATTTTATGCTTCAGAAGAAATAAAAAGTTCACTGCAAAAACTACAGCAACCAAAAACTAGGAAACAGCACTACAAAAAACAGAGCACACAACTCACTACCTGTTAAGATCGTTGTGTATCAACAAAAGGGGAGCAAACATGTCAGTAAAGAAAACAGGTTCTGGTTTCAGTGTCACAAAGGAATTGCTACATGCAATCAAGAGTGAAAAATCTTTTAAGTTTTGAAAAATCATCCTATAATTTTATTTCTCAGCTATGACAAAGTCCTGGCCTGCAGTGATCGCTAAACGTCTAACACATTTCCAAAGGAAAAGGATATTAGCTGCAGCACTGTATCAATCCCAGAACACAGTGCATTTCTACCATTCCATAACGTCTCTGGCATTTTGGTCTGGAAAACTTAATTTTCACTCTGTGTGAGGACCCCAAAGGGAGCTTTGTTCTTTATTTTACTCTCTCTCCTATGCTAAAAAAGCCCATGGTTTGAGCAATTTGGCTGTCATCATGCATTCATTTTCCATGAGTATCTTTGATCCATACTAGATGCGTGACCCAGCATAGTGTTATGTGAGCATTTTAACTTTTTATTAAGTTCAGAGCTGCCATATCTCTCCTGTCAGAACTACTTCCATTCTCCAGGTGGTTTATTTAGGATGGAAGCTGGTCCCAGAGAGAGTGGATTTAAAATCTTCCTGACCTCTATGCCCATTGCTGCTTGACAGCATCAATCAACAAGATCTCACCACTCTTCTCAGTTTTTCTATTATTCACAAGCCCTTTGTATCAGAGTGCCTTACACAAAAACAAAAGGCAGGGTTTACAGTCTGTTATTATCTATCCAGACCTGGAAGCAGTTGGGATGAATGGGAGGACTGTAAAGTTCTTTCCTGTAATGCTGGGCTCTATTAGTGTCTCTCATCTGCTCCCGCCCCATCCCTTCTCCTCTACAAATCCTCATTGGAACCCTTGCTTTTCCAGCAGAACACCTATTAGGAATGGCTGCTTGAGGAAAAAGAGAAGAATGAAAATTAGTGAGAAGTTAATCTTTGTATTCATTAATTTTGTTGTTACAAAAGAAGATGAAGAGTTGCATTTAAGCTGTTTTTAGCTGTAATCCTAGCACTTCCATCTGCTCATTATGCTTGTAAGACCACATGAAGAATATTGCATTAAATTCATTACCAGGAAAGTATAGAAAAATTGGAGGAACAGTAAGAAAAAAGGGTTAGTGCACAACAGTGATTTATTTATGAAGAAAGATTAATAGCTAAACTCAGGAGCCCAGCTGAAGGGAAATAATTGGAAAGGCTCTCAAAGGACCCTCTGGAAACAGGCTCAAACCTCAGACTGTGAAAGTCCTTACTCATTTTTATTTAGTCCTTGTTCAAGAAAAGCTCCAGTTAAAAATTAAACAGGGGGAAAGTGGCTACAAATATTTTCCAGATCTGAGTATCAAACAAGGCTTCATATAGCTGATGTGAGCAGTGGCCTTTGGTGGCAAACAGTTGGAAAATAGAACTGTACGCAGGTAAATGACTTCTCTTGGGAAGCTTTAGTGGGTACCGCTGAACCAGAAAAGAAAACAGCCAGGATTTGTTCTTTGGTCCTGGAGCTGAACCATGAGAAGGGGGAGAAATGCTCACAGGGCCCGGGCACCTTCTGGGATGATGCCTGTTGGCACAGGCCAAAATGTGCCAGGGTGCCCACAGCTGCATACAGTGTGGATGACGGCACACCTCTGCTTCAGCCCCCCTTCTGGCCTGGGTTAGTTTGCAAATATACATGTAAACTGGGCCCAGAACCACGTCCCGACAGTCATACAGTATCATACTGCTGGCAATAGGGTGACCTTCTGCTTAGGAAAATAAAAAGAAAATACCATTAAGCACAGAACATACTAAAGTCTTCAGTCAAATCCTGAGGGAAACATACCCCCCATTTATTCCTCCCTGTTATCAGAAAAATAATCTCAAAAAGCGAAGACGAGCAAGTACAGAACAGTATTTAAAACATATTTACTAATATCCTTTTATTTGACAGTCTCAAAAGACAGAATTTTCCTTTTCTGACACCCCTTTCTTTTTAGTTTTGAGTTTATTAACTAGATCTTTGCAGTTTGGTTTGCCAGTAATGTAGAGATTATACCATTACAGAACAACAGAGCTCTGTAAGTTATAAACATAAATGAACAGTCTTGGATTCTCTTGCTAAAATGCAGACTTCTGCAATTCACAAACTATTTCTCCTCCAAACCATTAATTGTGACAGGATACTGGAGGGAAAAAAAAAAAAAGGCAAAACAAAATATTATCACATGGTCATTATAGTTACCCAAACTTTCATTACAAATAGCACTGGGGATTTCAGGAATTTCATAGGAAGGCTGGTCTTTGATTTTCTGGGTTTTTTCTTTCTGTTTTCCTTAGCCTTTTCATTAATGGAACACATTGGGATAATGTAGTCTTTTTTTTTTTTTTATAAGCCACCAAGATATAGACTGTTTTAGAAACAGCACTGCAAAGTATTATCCACTACAAAACACTGTTAAGGGAGGTTTTATCTGTTCCTGGAGAATTATATAACAGTTCTGGATTTCTCTCCTGAGAGATACAAACCTGTAAGCATGACATGGAGCCTGGTGAATGAATGTAATATATTCAAGCAGAACTCTTTGTACACGTACTTTTAATTATAAAAATAGTTATATCTTTTTTAAGTCCATAGCAGCAGCCATTCTATCCAGAAAGTTTTTTGTGTTGGGGTTTCTTTTTCCTCCCTCTGACACAGAAAAGAAACTTGTAACACCATTTTTTTTAATGCTCTGCAACAGTGTGGTTAAGTTAAAGCGACCCTGATCCTACAGATGAGGTCACCATTCTGTAAGGGGAAATATATGCCAGATGCTGCAAACATTTTGTGGTCTTGGGAAGAAAGAAGAATGATACCTCTCTTCCTGCTACCAGTTTTTTGGGGAAGTTAGCCTTGCAACACCAAAGAAAGTATTTTTGCATTTGCTGTTAAAAATGAATCTATCGTGCCTTTGAATAGCAAACAAACGGCAGTAAAGAACAGTGCCTTTAAGAAAAGCAGGTAAGAGCTTGTCAGAGCATATTTAGTATCCACTTTCTTGACAACCTTCAGAAACTTACTGATTTTTAAAAGTAAGCCTAACATTCCTATAATAACAAGTTTCCAAGATCTCACGCAAAAGAAGAAAATTCTCAGCAATGTACCTAATCTCAGCACGCTCACCGCAAAAATAACACGCTGTTTAAAAACTCCTAGGAATACCAGTCCTACTTAATATTCATAGGCCCTTGAATCAAGTTTGTCTCTCTTGTGCCTGATGAAGAGATAACGCCATTGTCTGTCAAACATGCTGTACTTAGCATTTTGATGCAGCAGAAGCTGATGTCGCTGTGTCGTACTGGCAAAGCCCTTTTAGATAGCTTGAGGAAATTTAGGACGGCTGCATTAATACCAAAGAACAAGATAGGTGGCCTTACACTACACACTGCATTAGGTTCTTAAAGTGCTATTAGCCTGGGCACGTGAAGAGCATAAATGTACACAATAAGGATTTTATTATATCCAATAATAGTTGAGCATTTACTGTTTGACACAGCAATTCTGGCTTTTAAGTTAAATGCCACGTGCCCCGAGGGAATGCTGAAACAGCTTCTGTCTTATGTTTCTTATAGACAAAAGAATGAGAGGGTGCTGAGACACTACACAAAGCTATGAAAAAAGAACCAGTAGCCAAGGCACAAAAAAAGTCATTGCTGAACTTTTTTTTAAAGGGATTTCATTTAGAGGGCTACATAGAGGACTATGTGGGCTATATAGAGGACTGTAAGCTTTATGACATTACCAAACACGTTTGTTTCTCCTCTACTTTCTAGAAACAGGTCTTTTAAGTAGGGTTTTTTCACATCTATTTGAAACCGTTTGCTCTACACACTGCATCGAGGCTTCATCAGTTTTTTTGGATAATGAAAAGGTTGCACTGGTTTTTAGATTCTTCTGAAGCCTTTAATAGGAAGCAGTCCTGTATCAGAACTTTGAATTAAATGCAAAGAACTTGTCTTGCTTCCTAAAGCTCTGATAATGCCAAGCATGTTTTCCAAGCAGAGTTCAACATTATTGCTAATGCTATGACTTATATTGGCAGAGTTCCAAGTCAAACCACTGTATCAGTCCTGACCAGCGGGATCTATCCTACAACTCTCAAGTTTTCAGAAAGCCACTCTTCTAGACAATGATTAAGTATGCTGCAATATGATGTTCTTATAACAACTCCCACCTTTTTTTTTTTTTTAATGTTTACATACGTCTCAAGCTCTGCTAGTTAGATACTTAATAAAGCCTGTGAGACATATATATCTCATTCATGGCATGTTTGACATCTTCTGAAATTCACTGTCTGGGGAAAAAACAATGTCTGTGGAATTATCACTTTCTGCCTTATCTATAGAAATGTCATCCAGCTGTGAAGAGATTTCACATAAGAAATTCTGGTAAGTTACAGTTTTAATTAATCTGCAGTCAATTTACAGCCCCTTTTCACTAGCCACCCCCCTCCAAAAGCTTCCGTGTGTTGGCATCTGTTTATGGGATCCCTAGATCTCCAGAACCACCATCCTCTAATATTAGGTCATGCTGGCGGTAGCTGACAACTCCTGGGCCTCATGTCCTCTTCCAGGAAGCTAGCTCATTACTAGCAGTAAGGATACCTCACTCTCGTTTGGGTCCAGCACTTGCATTTAGCATCAAGAAAGGCAGCTAGGCTGGGTTGCTGTTGTCCATAATTTCCCTTCCTCAAAAGTACTGCTGTGGAGATGATTCCTCTATGGCACTCTGAAAGATCACAGGGAAATGCGAAACCCTTCCATCTCAAGAGGAATGAAAGTTTAAACCTCTCTCTGCTACTCCTGCCTCCTGCTGTACTAGCTACATCACCTAATTTCATGCTCTGAAGGCTTCCATTTGATGCTCCTGGATGGCAAATCCAGACTTACTTTTGGAGTTCAGCAGAGAGGGATCTCTTGAATCCCAGCAGAGTATCAGGGAGCAATGAATATCCAAACGAATTTGAGACCGGGGGATCCCCCCCGATCCTAGTCAGATTCAAAAATAAGCCGCTAGTCATCCCTTTAAAGGGGATGTCTGGCATTGGGCAACATTAAGAAATGTAGCAAGTCTTATTTAATTCTAGAGGCTGGCGTTAATATAACCCTTCAGTGTATAAATGGTACCTGCCAGAATGTTCTGAAAAATCTTTTCAGAGTAGGATTTCAAATACCCATTTAAAGGATGGAGATTTATATGTGCATACTTTTTATTAAGTGAGAACTTGCTACTGTTACTTACAAAGCAGTAAGAGGCAGCGCAAATGATCTCTCCTTGTTCATTGTGACTATTTGCTCTTTAGGGCTTTGGATTTTTTTCCCGCTGAATGCAGCAATATTGAGTTCAAATTTATAAACAGATTTTTTCCCATGGACAGAAGAATAATAACTTCTTTAGTGTCATGTCAGATTGTACTCTAAGAGTCATGAATGATCATGGCAGTGATATTAGGGTGCGTTAGAACATAAAATCGTAGGGTTGTCAAAGCGTGTTTTCCTTTTACTGTACATTCTTGGATTTTGGGGTGGAATTTAAAGGGAGACACGATGGAGAAAAAGCTAGTCCCCAAAGCTGATCTAAGATTTCAAAGTATTTTTCAAACTATGATTTAAAATCTTCATGACAGAGTAATTTTTGACTGAATCTCATGGCCTTGTGTTCACCTGTTTTTTAATGCTTAACAATCTTTCCTTGCACATATGTGTTTAAAATTTCTAAATCTATACAACTGATCATTTATTTTTATATTTTTCACTCTTATAATATGACTTTCATGGATGGAGTCCTTTCTGTATTAGTTAACAATTTTACCATTGACTTCATAAAATCGAAGATAAAATCTGCTCTGCAGAGGGACGTGGACAGGCTGG
>NW_009221446.1:0-3623 GCF_000690835.1 Fulmarus glacialis
GGTTAAACCACAACAGTCCTTTTTGGCACGCAATGTGGAGCTTGAAGGGTTGAGATAACAACAGATTTGACCCAAGTGTGTTAAAACAAAATTGTTAAGTTTAGTAGTTGCTGGTCACAATGGTGGTTTATTTGCTCTCAGAGTTGTTGGATTTGTTCTCGGAGTTATGTTATGTAACACCTTACTTGCTGTATATACTGTTTATCAGTATTTATGTGCTGTCTATCACCTCTGGGAGGTGGATTAAGGTTATCGTTTTGCTGTACTGTGTAACATTGGCTTATGGTATGTTAAAATTATTGGTCGTGAGATTGTACACAGCACTGCTGTCACCCCTGTAGCTTCAGGAGCTATATCTCAAAAACTATTAATAATTACACTTTTTACCTCTTCTCCTCGAAGAGCCCATCTACGGGGGAGACATCTTCCTTCACCTTCCCTTTCTCCTCCAGGCTGATTACAACAGTTCTTGAGAATTTTGAATATGCTTGGAATTTTCAAACCCACGTGTTCCTATATCCAGAGAGCTGCCCCAAGGCTGGATAGTTATGAGTGGCAGGGTGTGTGGGATAGCATAGGCAACTACCTAGGACAGTGAGCACTGCCAGTGTTTTGGAACTTCACCCCTGAACAAGTGCAGAATCCTGAAAAACTAGTAAAATATTTGGAAAAAGTATGCTGTCACCCTGGCAATTCCGGAGAGACACAAATCACTGCAATGTGCTGGGGCCTGGCCCATGCCTACCGAGCCCTGTTCAACACTATTCAGAACCCTCAAGGGGGAGAGAAGGTCTCCGGATCTGATGACAAAATGACAGGCACTGCAGCTACTCCAACCCCTGCAACAGGTACTGCAGCTGAACCAGAGGACCAACCCTTGCTGGTATCAGTCGCCCCTATACAGAAGAAGAAATCTTGGAAGCAAAAGTCAGCTTGTCTAGAAAGGGATGATGAAAAAGCAGGGCCATCACGAGGAGAGGAGGAAGAAGAGGAAGAACTCGTAAATGAGACGGAAGCCACCTGATCCCTATCCCTGAGTGAGCTGTGAGATTTGCGAAAAGATTTCAGTCGTCGTCCAGGTGAGCATGTTGTCACCTCGCTGCTCCGATGCTGGGATAACGGGGCCAGTAGACTGAATTAGAGGGCAAGGAAGCCAAGCAGCTGGGATCCCTTTCTAGGGAAGGGGGCATTGACAAAACGATTGGAAAAGGGGCACAAGCCCTCAGCCTCTGGAGGTGACTCCTGTCAGGCATGAAGGAAAGGTACCCCTTCAGTAAGAATCACCCAGATTAATGAAGAATGAACTTTGATGAAACCGAGCAAAGTGCAACGATGATAGAACCAGACGAGCACAGTGATAATGGAACCAGAACTGGCTTCAGCATGCAACAATCCAACACCACACACCATCTCTCCTGCCTTGAAAGACTGTTATGACAGACGGAGCCCAAAGTCATGGACTAAATGAACTCAATGGACATTTTAGAGGGATGGCCCATAGACTAAGGGAATGATAGCTGTGTATATATATCAAAGGACAGGAAACGTCGTGGTAGATGGTATGGAATAAGTGGTGGATACTGTCCTGGTTTCAGCTGGGATAGAGTTAGTTTTCTTCCTAGCAGCTGGTATAGTGCTGTGTTTTGGATTTAGTATAAGAATAATGTTGATAACACACTGATGTTTTAGCTGTTGCTAAGTAGTGCTTTCACTAGCCAAGGACTTTTCAGCTTCCCATGCTTGGCTAGGTGCACAAGAAGTTAGGAGGGGGCACAGCCAGGACAGCTGACCCAACTGGCCAAGGGGGTATTCCATACCATATGACGTCATGCTCAGCATATAAAGCTGGGGGGGTAGTTGGCTGGGGAACAGCGATCTCTGCTTGGGGACTGGCTGGGCATTGGTCGGCAGGTGGTGAACAATTGCATTGTGCATCACTTATTTTGTATATTCTATCATCATCATTATTATTATTATTTTCCCCTTCCTTTTCTATTCTATTAAACTGTCTTCATCTCAATAAAAAACATTCTAGTTTTAAAATATGCTTCTTGGAATGGACTGCCTAGAATGGGAGGTAATTTTTTAAAAAATGTGGACCCTCCATGAATACATATAGAGTATTACAGTGTTACTTTGTGTTTTGTTCTCTATACCTTTACTAACACTATATTAACATTTTGACTATCACTGGTCACTTAGATGGTATTTTTCTGATACTTGTCACATTGGTTTCAGGATATTTTTCCTGAGAGCTGATGACTAACATTGTGCCCTTCATATATGTGTGTGTGTGTGTGCAAGATAGGTAGACAGTGTGTGCACACTGGAATTCTTTTTTTGCATTCACTGCTTTATACTGGTCGTCACTGACTTTCATCTACTGTTTTATTCCCTCTCAGTATTGCAGCTAATTCTGCAGTTCTCTTTCAGTTTAATTTTGGCTTTCTAGGATCTCAACAAACCATGTAACTTTTCAGTTCACCGCTCTTAAACCTTGATGGAGCCCATCAGTTGTTTCTGTCTATTGTGACAACTGACTTTCCCACAGTTTGTTTAAATCTCTAAGAAAGTTGCTAACCCAGGAGGTGACTACCTATGGGAGCTTGTCCATTTAAGAGCTTTTGTTGAACTTCAGCAGTTTTATACTTGAGCTTCTTTAGAACACTTAAGGAACGCCATCCAGCCTTGGCAGTTTTTTTACTGTTCATTTTATCAATTTGTTCTAAAATCTCCTGTTTTCATATCTTGAATTGCATGAATACCTCTGACTCATACTCCATAAAAAGTGGCTGTTATGTAGGAGTATCTCTCCATAGTGAGTTATCACCTCTGTAGTGAACAGTGGTAGAAAAACATCACTTAACTCGTCAGCTGTCGTAGTTTCTTCCTTGAATGTTGTTTTTGTCATCTCCCACTTCATTAAGTAGCAGTTTTCCTGCTTCCAATAGAATTAAATAGCATGTTATTGTTTTCTAATCATTCAATGCTCCTTAAAGCCTTTGTAAGCCTGTCTTACGTTAAAGTTCATACTTTTTGTTATTATTTGGGTCTCATTTCCTTTTGTTTGTTTGTATTAAGATGTTATTTTGTCTCTATTACTGTGTTGTTTGGCCATGCTGGCTTTTGTTCTCATTTCTAGCCCTTTTAGGTCTGTTTTGATTGGTGGTATTCACCTATTCTGAGACTCTAATATGGTGCCGTCGAACAGTGACCAGGCCCCTCCTTGTTTTGACTGTGTCACTTGCTCATGGGCATTTCCTGGTTTTAAAGTTAAATATTAATCTGCTATTAATGGCTTTATTACTCCTACTATTGAATTACTCCTACTGTATTGAATTATGTACATTAAAGCATTATTATAGCATCTCATATCTCCATTCCTACCTATAGCGGACAAGTCCCCACATAGACACATTGCAAACTGATATGCTTGATAATCAGATTCCCAACGCTGTAGCTTTGGTAGTCTCTGCCTTATTGAAAATGTTGTTCTTAGCTAATTTTCATGTGCAAGAAAAACAAACAAAAATCCCCCCAAACAACCCTGCCCCCTAACATTTAAAGAAAAATAAATGAACAACATTATTGTCTTGGTTTCGGCTGGGATAGTGTTAAATTTC
>NW_009221447.1:0-305 GCF_000690835.1 Fulmarus glacialis
CTGTTCTTCGGGAGCTATCTTTTGGAAACCATTAATAATTCACTTTTTACCTCTTCTCCTTGGAGAGCTAATTTTTGGGGGAGACAGCTTCCTTCACCTTCCTCTTCTCCTCCAGGCTGATTACAATAGCTCTTGAGGATATTGAATATCCTTGGGATGTTCAAACCAGAATATTCCTATTGCTATGTCTCCTGAATGTGTTTCAGGCCTTGTTTAAGGTTAAACAGCCATTTAAGAATACCACCCAGAGATCTGCCCCGAGGCTGGATAGTTATGAGTGTCAGGGGGGGTGGGATAGTATGGGC
>NW_009221448.1:0-228 GCF_000690835.1 Fulmarus glacialis
GAAGTCCACGCTCCGCACCAGCGTGATCGATCCCGTCTCCGACTCCAGATGGAAAATCTGCGATGCCAGGTCCTTCGTTTTCTTCAACGAGTATTTGACGTGGCCGTTGAGCCCCTCGTCGGCGTCGGTGGCCGTGAGGGTGACGAGGGTGGAGCCCACGGGCACGTCCTCCGGCACGCGCACCGTGTACTCCGCCTGGCTGAACACGGGCGCGTTGTCGTTCGCGTC
>NW_009221449.1:0-2963 GCF_000690835.1 Fulmarus glacialis
CTACCCCCACCCCACCCCCATGTTAAGTGACCTCAAAGTCTAAGGAAAAGATTCCATGTCTAACCAAGATTTTCAAAACTCCTAATACAAAACACATGCTTATCTAATAGCCACACAGAATTCCTTAATCCCTGGGACACCTAGCATCAATAATTTACATCCCTGATGTTTCCATAAAGCTCTAGTAGTATCTACTTCGTGCACCCAATGTGAACTTCTACACCAAGAACAGAGATGCATTTTAATGCACAAGTTACATTGTTATTAAGAGAAGTAACTTACAGGGACATGAGACTGGAACATGATACTAGTAATCTAATCCAGTTTATCAAAACTTATATCTCCACTTTTTGAAGGATATATTCATCAATCAGTTATGCCATCACTCATTAATGATAAGATAGCAGAGTATTCTAGATCTGTACCAAACTCTATGATTGCATTATCAACTCATTATTGCTGGAAATACTCATGAACAGGGCAATATTTTTAAGTCCATGAAATTTGGCACACAGCTCTAAAAGAGGAATGAGATAAAATTTCAAATCAGATAGACGCCATAAAAGTATACTTTGATTCCCTCTTTTCCCTTCATCTTAAGGAGGCAAAAGCTATTACAGAAGAGTTGTTTATTGCGGTCACACAAGAGAGCAACAAGTAACATTGTCAGAGATCATATAACTTGTCAGAAGCTGTACAATCAGACCAGTGCTAAAATATTCCCATTCCCTGCGTTTATCTCTTGACCTGCTGTAGCTCATTTCATCTGCATTTGGATCTCACAAATCCTTCATGCACCCCACCTTTGCACAACATGTGCAGATGAAAACTTCACTGTAGCATCCAGATGTAATATCAGTTTGTGAATAATCTGACTTTGCCTGGTGCAACAGGAGAAGAGGAAGTACAGCTTCTTTCCTTGACATATGCACATATTCACATATGGCCTGTGAAAACGTGTGAAAATGCTGACAGCCTGAATCTCTGGTGAGCTGCAGGCTATGAATTCTCATAGATCTGTAACTTAAGCAAATTTAGCCTCACTTTCACAATTTTAGCAACAGACATCTCCAGTGCAAGGCCTTCCTCTTGCTAAATTTTCAACCCTTCTTCACAAAGAAACTAAGGGGGCTTAAGGCTTTCACGGAAGAAAGGTCATTAGAATTGCTTCAAACTACATTTTTCCCCATACACCTGAATTCTCAGAAATTGCTCTACAATTTTGCATGAAACTTTCCTAAAAACATTTGGTTGAAGTCAGGTGCCCATCATGGTAAAAAGCTAGCGCAAAATCTTCTCTTCACAAATTTGTAAGTAAATAGCAGCTCTGCAGAAAAGGACGGGGCAGGGGCAGAGCTGGTAGACACAAGTTGACCATGAGCCAACAATGTGCCCTTGCGGTAAAGAAGGCAAATGGTATCCTGGGCTGCATTAGACAAAGTATTGCCAGCAGGTCGACAGAGGTGATCCTTCCCCTCTACTCAGTACTGATGAGGCCATACCTGGAGTCCTGTGCCCAGCTCTGGGCTCCCAAGTACAAGGGAGAGGTGGGCATACTAGAGAAAGTCCAACAAAGGGCCGCAAAGATGATGAGGGGACTGGATCTTATGAGGAAAGGCTGAGAGGGACTGTTCAGGCTGGAGAAAAGCAGGCTCAGGGGGATCTTATTAATGTATATAAATATCCGAAGGGAGGGTGCAAAGAAGACAAAGCCAGGCTCTTCTCAGTGGTGCCCAGCAACAGGACTAGGGGCAATGGGTGCAGACTGAAACACAGGAGATTCCCTCTGAACTTCAGGAAACACTTCTTTCATGTGAGGTGACTGAGCACTGGCACAGGTTGCTCAGAGAAATGCTGGAGTCTCCCACCTTGGAGATATTCCAAAGCCATCTGGATATAGTCCTGAGCAACTGGCTCTAGGTGACTTTGCAGGAGGGCTTGGGCAAGATGACCTCCAGAGGTCCCTGCCAACCTCAACCAGTCTGTGATTCTGTGATTCTAATTAAAAGGGGAGGGGGAGTCTTATTATGTGAAACAACACGAGCTTCAATGATATGACAGAGATGATGCAAAAAGAATATACCTTCCTGCGGCTTCATGCCTTCAGCTGACAATATAACCAAGAACCCATTTTATCTACTGCAAAGCTCAAAAGACAATTCTAACTGTTAAAGTAGCAGAAGTTTATTTAAGCCTTCCACAACAAGGTGAAATTTCTTTGAGTTTGCTCAACTTTAACATTACCAGCCATAATTATGTTCATCAATATAATTTTGGTCATAATACTACCAAGATCCATAAGAAACACACTACAAAATTATTTTGATCGGTACAAACTGCTTTCAAGATGATTCTACAAGTAGGGGCATGGTGGTATTTCAGTGCTGGCTGACTACTTGAACTATATAAATTTACTACTTGTATTCTAATATTTTGTCCTCATCTCATTTTTTTCTACAGTCTCATCTAAAATGCTTCCAGACTGAAGTATTTTGACCTTCTAACTGTAACATGGTCAGTTTTTCAAATGTAGGGATTGTGAGTGTATTCCTATTTTCAGTAGCTTTGACCAGCTTTGTTTCTGACTTTATTCAATAGAAAAGAAAGTCACAGTCTTCTCTGGACAGTGGAACAAAACTCAGTGGATTTTTTCTTGGTAAGTATTTTGCTGGAGAAAAGATAAAGGTAGATGCTTAATATAATTTACTATTATGTCACTACATGCAAGTATTTTAGAAGGATGCTTTCTTCTCCATATGAACTATTTCCTAAAACACAAAATAGCCCCACTTCACTCCCTCCCACCCTATAACACGTGTTACGGATATAAAAAAGGGAACACTGTAGCAACCAGACTATTTAAATATAGAAATAGAATAGGATATAGCAAATATGAGGCACAAAAAGTTAGGACTACAATGACAAGCATGAAAATTCAGTTTACCAATGGTCTACATTTCCCT
>NW_009221449.1:2993-3271 GCF_000690835.1 Fulmarus glacialis
TTCCCATCAAACACATGTGAAAATGCCTGCACTTATCCACAAAGCTCATACATAAAGTCTTAAACAGAGCTAAAAGCTGTATCTACTACAATAACCGTTAAGTCATAATGAAATTTTAAAAAAAACAGTTTAGGTTCTCTTGTTGGGGTATCTACTATAATCTCTTCCACATTTTTTAAATTTGCAACAGCAAATTTAAAAAAAAAAAAACAACACTGTGAGAAGAATCACTCTGAGAAGTTCCACTAAAACCCAATATATTGTTCTATAGACCCAAA
>NW_009221450.1:0-2806 GCF_000690835.1 Fulmarus glacialis
TCCCCGCACGGCCAGGGAGGGGGTCCGGCTCTTGGGGGGAGGCTGGACCCAAGCGGAACAGGAGGGAGGAGGTGCTGGGGAGGAGGAAGAGAAGAAGGAAGAAGCCTTTGGGCTTTAATACCCAGGGTGCACGAAGTCAGCGGGTACCTCCGGCCAGCAGCCCCGGGGACCACAGCGAGATGCAGCCCTGAGCAGCAGCCCCGGTGAAGGCTGGGGCTGGTCGTGCCCGTTTAAGCAGCTTTCTCGGGGCTGGTCTTCACTTAAAAGAAGAAAAAAACCAGGATCGCCAGCACAGCGTCCCAGCAAGGCTCCTCTGCACACCAACGTCCTCATGCAGCAGCAGGATGAAGCCGGGGGGCCGGGCGCTGCGGTTTGCAATACCCTGCGTCCAGCCGGGCGACGAAGCAGCAGGAGAGGCAGCGGCCTCGATGCTGGGAATCCTCTCCCCTGGCTTTCAAACTTTTTTTTTAAATTTTATTTTCTCGGTGCCAAATTCCTGACCAGGCATAAACCGGAGCCGTTTCCTTCTCCAGCCGTTTCAGGCTCTGCCCAGCCAGCTCCGCGGCAAGTCGTCCCCACCCTCTGGCAGAAGGTGCTGGAAGCCAGCTCTCCCACGGCCCCGCAGCAGGGTACCACCGCGGGGGTGACGGAGGAAAATCCTCCAGGAGCTGGTGTTGAATGGAGACCTTACCCCTTCTCCAGGCAAGACTTCTGCACCGCTCAGTTCCAAAAAAAGTTTATTTTTAATAACGCATTGTCTGAAATTTACAGCACGTCAGAGGGTGGGGGTGGGTTTTTTTGGTAATAAATCAAATAGAAATCAGAGAAAGGGTGGTGGTGGAGGGGGAAAACTGCACTACTGCTACAAAAGAAGTTTACTCAGCGTACAGCTGCCCTTCCCCACAAGACTTCTGCACCGCTCAGTTCCAAAAAAAGTTTATTTTTAATAACGCATTGTCTGAAATTTACAGCACGTCAGAGGGTGGGGGTGGGTTTTTTTGGTAATAAATCAAATAGAAATCAGAGAAAGGGTGGTGGTGGAGGGGGAAAACTGCACTACTGCTACAAAAGAAGTTTACTCAGCGTACAGCTGCCCTTCCCCACGCTCCGGCTGAAGTTTGCTCAGCGTACAGCTGCCCTTCCCCGCGCTCCGGCTCACGTCCTGCAAAGCCCTGGGCACAGCCTGAGCTCCGGCCCCGGAGCGGAGGGACGGCGCAGGCACTGAAGGCACGGGCTGCACCGGGAAACGGGAGAACTCCACCCAAACCAACCCGTACCTCTGGGCAGCAATATTTAAGATGGGCACCTTCCACAGGCTGCCGGCTCCGGCTGCGGTAGTGTCGGGGTTTAGTGCTGGTTTTAAGACCGGCAGCCAGCGACGGGAGATCTGTTGAGTTACAGAGAGCAGCTGAGTTAAATCAGCTCAAACCTCCGCTCGCCATTAGTGTTTGTGGTCCAATAACCCCGGGCCCTCCCGCCGAGCTCGCCAGCAGCTTCTCTGTGCCGAGCTAATGGAGACGGAGCAAGCTCTCGGCTATCGAGTGGCCATTAGCTTCCATCTCTGCAAACCCCGCAGGGATCTGTAATCCCCCTCCATTAACTACTCCGTTTAAGTAAAGGGAATACTGAAGTAAGTGCGCCCGGGAGGCGAGATTTACATGGATGAGCAAGAACTCACCCCCAACGTTACCAGTAACTATTTTAATCGTTAGGCTACACCCCTCACCGAGAAGCTCCTGCTTCCTCTGGACGCAGATTTCTGACCCTGGCTCTCCAAAGGAGCCCACTAAGCACATGATTTAAAACACCAGAAGCGCCCAGGGCTGTGGTTGGGGGAGCTGAAGCCCGGCCAGCTCCTGCCGATGGGGAAGGAGGTCCCCAAGAGCAAGTTCACCCGACAGGCACGGATGCTGCTCACCAACGGATGGATGCTGCCGCTCCGGCAGCTTTGCCTGGAATGCCACCCGCTTCCAGGGCCTCAGCAAAGGGCACCTCAGGGACCAGCGCGAAGACGCTGCCCATCACCTTCTCTATCTACGTCTGTGGGTGCTCCTCGGGGCTCAGGCTCGTTTTGACAGAGGATCCTTCTCCCAGGGAGGCTGCTTGACACCAACTCCCCACCGCTCCACTCTGCTGAGAACGGGCTCTGATCGGTTTTTCTTGGATTTATTTCAATGAGAAAATGAAGGTACAGATGCTTCAGAGCCACAGCCCATAGTGCTGGATAAGCTGAAGAGCCGGGGGGGGGAAATTCTTTAAGGAGAAGATGTGTTTTGTAGGAGCAGCCCTTCCCTTGGGATGGACGGCTGGGGTGATGTCTGACGGGTCTGGTCTCCCCTAAGAGCTCCCGCAACCGATTAAGCAGGCAGGACTCTTATCTACCAGCAGAGAAGCATATGCGTTAGTGTTCCACACCTATCGGAGAGCTGGGGCAGGCTGCTGCTTGGAGGGATTTAGGGTTTACAGTCTTGTTACACTTCACTTTTCCTTTAGCGAAAGAAATCCTGTTTAACGGAAACAGGGAAAGCCAGTGCGGCTCCTGGCCCAGGCTCGCTGCCTCTGGGGAGGGAGCAGGCGGGCAGGGGGATCCCTACAAATTCTACTTAAACAAGAAAACATGACTTTTCCACTAGCATGTTTGAAGCACGCATCGAAACGGGCCTCTGAAGCAGAGGGAGTGCTGGACTCCAGGGCAGACCTAAGGGCTGCAAGTCCTAGAAAGCAAAAACTGCCAAAAAAAGGTGATAGACGATACAAAGGAAGAGTTTAAAAAAAAGGGGGGGAAAAAAAAAAGAAAAAAAAGAAA
>NW_009221451.1:0-9517 GCF_000690835.1 Fulmarus glacialis
CTCTCAACAGACTCACAGAGAGGCTGAAATAATTTGACTAAGTTGTCATGTACGGCAAAATGCCATTAGAAGGCTTTAATGCTGCAGAGGAAAGCACTTGGGAAGAGGACGGCAAAGAGCAGGCCTGCTTATGCCAGCTTAGCTTGGCTCCCACACAGGAGCACAACTGCAGTCTAAAATCCAACCCATGCTGGAAGAACTGGCATGTACAGTGGAAGCGTTTTTCCCAGTAAACTCGGCAAGCTTTCGTGCCTGTCTTCAATTGGATATCAAAGCTCAAAGGTACAAGAATTTTCGCTTCCATCAAATTATTGACTGTTTGGTCTATTTAAAGCCTTGCTGCCAGGGGTTGAACACAGCAGCAAATCTCAGCTGGGGGCAGGGAGGTTGTCACAGCTAAAGGGATCAGGAGGTGCCTGTCACCCTCGTGCCCACCCACGCTGTCAGCTGGAAGGAGCCAGCCCTTCGCTCTGTGTGCATGCTCCAGGAGAGAGGCTGGAGAGCAGTGCTTGCACTGCCTACCTGACACACTGTTCCAGCAAGGCCCAAGTCAAGCCTAACTTCAGGCTGAGTATTCTTCCCCCTGGCCAATGATTTCCCAACTTGGTTTCTCTACATTACATTAAGATATACAGGCATAGCTATTCACATGTCCACATTAGCAGAGTATCTCATGATGCTTAGAGGGCAAAACATGCTCTGCACAGGGAAGTATTCTGAGTCTCTACACCAATGAACACGATCCACTTGTCTGATGATCAAATTACAAAGTTGGGGATTTCAAAGCTTCTGACACCAACAGCTCAGTGTTTGGGCCCCGGGAAGGAGCCCTTCTGCCCTCAGGTGGCAAGCAATCAGTATTTAAAAGAGCATGGAGTTAGTAACTTAGGATACTTGAGGAAAAAAAAAAAACAGTACCCAACACCTAGCTCACCAGCATTAAGGGATACAGTCGAAATGCAACATCAAAAAAAGTAGCACCTGAGTAGACAGCAGGCTAAGGGAGAAAATTGGGAGCCAATTGCAGTGGACTAATTTGTAGTCTACAAGCTTAGAAAGAATAAGACCATGTGTGCTGAGTGCCCATAGGGGACAGTCCTGACAAGCAAGCAGATTTAACTACAGCATCACCATGCAGACCTGCAGGAAGAATCATAGAATGGTTTGGGTTGAGAGAGACTTTAAAGGTTATCTCGTCCAACCCCGCCCTGCAATGAGCAGGGACATCTTCAACTAGATCACGTTGCTCAGAGCCCCGTCCAACCTGACCTTGAATGTTTCCAGGGATGGGGCATCTACCACCTCTCTGGGCAACCTGTGCTAGTGTTTCATCACCCTCTTCGTAAAAAAATTCTTCCTTATATCTAGTCTGAATCTACCCTCTTTTAGTTTAAAACCATTACCCCTTGTCCTATCACAACAGGCCCTGCTAAAAAAGTCTGACCCCATCTTTCTTCTAAGCCCCCTTTCAGTGTTGAAAGGCTGCAATATGGTCTCCTCAGAGCCTTGTCTTTTCCAGGCTGAACAACCCCAACTCTCTCATGGCCCTTCCTCATAGGAGAGGTGTTCCATCCCCCTGATCATTTTCGTGGCCCTCCTCTGGATCCACTCCAACAGGTCCATGTCTTTCCTGTGCTGAGGGCCCCAGAGCTGGACACAGCACTACAGGTGGGGTCTCACCAGAGCGGAATAGAGGGGCAGAATCACCTCCCTCGACCTGCTGGCCACGCTGCTTTTGTTGCAGCCCAGGATATGGTTGGCTTAAGAAGGGGCAAACTGTAACAAACTCCCATGCATTGCATCTATACAATTTGGTTGATGCAAATAGTTTACACAGAACCCTGAAGTGTTTTGGACAGAAATACTCCAAGGCTAAAGCCAAACACTGTTCTAAGCTCCCTGAACACAGAGAGTGAAACCAGAGTGCACACATGAAGGAGAATGCAGCGGTACCTCTGCACACAGGGGTGCTTTGGTCTTCTGTGCCTCCTTCCGCGATTTTCGGTATGGATTTTCAGTGACGTCCTGTGGCTGTTTCACCAGCTCCACAGGGTCCATCAAGCTCATCGGAACAATGCTGAAGGCATAGAGATACTAGAACAAAAACAGACAGCTCAAATGCAAGACGTTTTTGACATGACTGCAACTCTGAAGAGGTCAGCTGTGAACTACGCCACCCTGAAACGGTAACACACAACTTAGCGCTGCAAGAAACTCAGCAAATCAGTGTTTAAGCTAAGGCAGGACGTAAAAAACACATTCCCTGTGCCAATCTCCCACCCAGTGCAACCAAGAGTTTATGGAGTGCTTCCAAGTGGCTCACTGCTTTCACTTTAAGGAAAGGTCTTTTTGAAAAGCAGCAGTGTATCCTACTCGAAAAAGAAACGACCTTGATCCTTGTCTTTTTCCAGGCCTTCTATCTGTCCAGAACTCCTGGACGTTTTTTTTGTTACCAGGCTTGGTTCCTATGCCTTCTTAACCACTAGCAACCTGTCCTTCTGTACCAATATTCTGTAACTTTCTTAAGGGGAGAAGAGAAACAGGTTAAAAAAAAAAAAAAAAAACACCAAACAGCCCTTTCCCATCCCAGAAGTTAGTTATTTTCAGTGATCTGTAAGGGCTCCTTTGGAATTTCGCTTCCTTCTTAAAGCAGGCCATGCGAACAGAAAATACGTAAAGCAGCTAGGGAAGAGGAAGGAATGGCAGCTTTCTAACCACTTCCGTCTGCAGCTGTTTTCACAGCTACATGCCATTTAATCAGGTAGAGAAGAACAACAGTGCCTCAGAACACCTCTTGCAGCCCTTACCCTTCTGACATAATGAGCAAATGGTATCTATCACTCAAGTGAGACAGATCGCACCACTTCAGTCAAGCTTTTAAGTGATCGACGCTGTCCTCTAGCTGGCCAGAGCTGGGCTTACTGCCCTATTACTTGTACTTGAGAAAAGAAGAAAGATTCAAGAGTGTCAGTACCTTTTTCTTGCTTGTGTTGCCAACATCAGCAAGTGCAATAAACCTGCTCACATGCTGTGGGGTCTCCTGTAGCACTGTATGATTTCTGTAAGGAAGCAAAACATGACTACACTGGCATATACAATGTAGAAAAGGACAGTGGGAAAACCACGTGTCCATGAAGCTACTCAGACAGCATGTCAGCCACATACAGTCTTTGGCCAAGAACAAGGAGGCTTGAGGAAGACTCACTCATGAGATCTTACAGCAAACAGCTGCACAGACCAAAATGACATCTCATTGCAGTCCAAACACAGAGATGAGAGGACAATTCACTAGTCTGAAAACAGCTACACCTTTAAAGTGTTTCCTGTGGAAAGGGTAATAACCTTACCCAACATTAACACAACAGCCTTAGTTTTATTTGTAGGTTGTTCTGACACCTACCTTATGTCACTAGTCACATTTTCTATACAAAGTTATGACTGAAGACACCAGTCTCTTCACCACACAAGAGCTTTTCCACGATACATTTTCAGAGATACACCCCTGAATTAGGCTGAACACTGTTTAAATGTGACTAAGGGCAACTAATTTGGCATCAGATTCACTGCAATGTACTCGGACAAGTGTTGTCAGCAACGGCACAGTTTTCAAGGCAGCAGGCATTATGGTAATAAGGTGCATCTGAGAAATGCTCTTGATCCTGTGTTAGGACTGGACAACTTCACGAAATTATTTTAAAGGTATCCTCCTGTGTTCTTTAAAAATTGAACTCCTATTAGAAAACAAATGAGATTTCACATGGTCTTACAAACCTGTAAGGAAGTCTTTCATAATAGGCCTTCTCCAGGGCAGCAAAGTGGTACCTTGGTTTGAGACTTGCAGCTAGATCAGATACTAACTTGGAGCCACATTTCTTGGTATCTATTTCTCCCTACAAAATACAAACCAGGTTTTATTTAAAAAACCCTGTCAGATTGCAGTGAAAAGAAACAGTTTTATACAGAACTGCAAGCTGGAAATGTAGAGACTGACTGTAGTGGTCACCATTCCCTGCAAGTGGGAAAAAAAGTCAGAAGAGCTTGATCTCTTATCACCAACCAGAGCCAACTCATTTATTCCATTCTGTGTACTCAGGGTTTGCATCCACTCATTTCATCAATCCAAGTTTGTCATACTTTCCTTCTCTTGGTCTGGTGAAGCCAGGGCAGCACAGAGTGAGTTTGGCAAACACCAACAGATGTCAAAATCATTAAGACAAGTTTTGACCACATGCCCAGAGTGCCAAAGCTTTAGTGCATGAGTCAAGCGAATAGGAAAGCTCTGAGGTTTCCTTAGGAAGCATAATTTTATCCCACTCCCAACCCTGAGAAGTCAGAGCAAAACAAAACACAACCAAAGACCAGACTTCAAACCATTTCCTTGGGTGAAGGCTCTTCTTTGTGCTGTCTTTTCCCCATTAGCCTTAGACTGAGAAGTGAAGTAGGGAAGGAAAACGGCAGGGGAAGAGAGAAGTTCAGAAACAGCCTATGTCTGTAACGTATAACTTGTTATCTTTCGTAAGAGCATGGGGAATGAGACTCTGACCTGGCAGGCATCTATCACAGCCCTTCATTGCGGCAACAGGACAGGCACTAACCCACCTTCAGAAAAGCAGTTTTCCCCTCTGTGCTCCCTCCTGCTGCCTTCACAGGAGGCATGGCAGAGGGGAACCCAGCAGTGTCTGCACTGAGGGCTGGCTGCTTCCAGCCCCACTGAAAATAGCCAGAGCTACGAAGCATCTCAGGAAAAGGAAGCCCACTTCTCCACGGAGTCAATTCTCATCCATGCAATTTAGCTCCTCACACCACTTTTGCTGAAAGAGAGACTTCAGGTGACAAAGAGCAAGAGACCTAATTGTTCATTCCTCAAACTTCCTGCATTATTTGAGTGACAGGATTTCAGAGTCTCAGCGCACAAGGGAATCTCCAAGACTTATTACTGAAATCCTCAGGTGATAAAATACACACTCCAACAAGATGCATATTTGAATATAATCACTATTAATATACTCGTCTGTTAATCCAAGTCAGTACATTCTCAGAAAATTAATGCCAAGGGAAGACAAGTGCGGAATGATACACTGAACCACTACAGAAAATCCCCATTAGAATTTCGAGACCTGAGTTTTCTTTTTAAGCCAGAACATCCCTACAACTTGTTTCTCTCCAACTCCCTAGGCTAGTGGGGTTGGGTTTTTTTGAGGGGGGAGATGAGGGAGGGTTCTTTATGCTTTTAGACTGAGGATCGTATCTCTTTTTGGATGTTGGAAGATACTGAGAGGAAGCAAAAAGTGTACTTTTGCACGGTATGCGGCCTTGCTCTCCAGGAAAGTTTCAGATCACCTGAACTTACAACTGGAAAGTCACTTCTGCTGAGGACCATTAACAACAGAAAATTGGACGCAAATGAAACAACATCCTCAAAATCCAGACAGAGGAAGAATCAGACCATTTAGTACAGCTGACTGATACTTAAGGAAACAAACACCAAAACGCTTAAAAAGTTTTGAAGCGGGGAGAAAGAATGACTTAATGTCAAGTGGTATTGAAGATGCTTAGAGCACAGTATTCCACATCAGAGACTAACAGCATCATTCCACAGCAACTGCAACCAACTGAATTCAGAGCAACATTTGTGATCAGATGAATTGTCTGATTTTTCAGGCAGGGACAGATAGAACACCCTGAAGTTTCACAAATACCCCTCCCCATTGGTCCTTCTCTGAAGAACCAGAACATCCATTGTTAGTTTTTTACTCTCGGCTTTCTCAAGCACTCGGAGATGGCCCAATAGCCAATAGCCCAAATTGCCACAGCAAGCAGAAAGGCAATCCTTTGTTAAATCCATCTGGAAACCCATTCCATCCGAAAACAGAACACTTACCGCACTGTTGGCAAAAGTCCCCACATCTCTGGGCCAGGGGGACGTCAGCAATATATCCACACCTTTGAAGCTTGGGGTTGATAACAAAGATGTTTTTAATTCTGCCACATCCTTTGCGCTAAAACTGTAGGCAGGAGCTGGCTCATCCTGGGACTCGGTACCACTCAGGTACGCGATCTGCAGTCCAGAAGTACCACTGTAAAGACCTCGACGGCCTGCATTAATACACCGGCACGCACTTGAGATGTAGACATTGCAAGTCATCTCTTAGTCGCATCATAGACAGAGGACCAAATTCAGCAGTCCTCCCTTACTTCTACTGAAACTGTCCTTACAGACAGCTCATTTTCTGTGCCCATAAACTGCAGTAAAGACGTGTTTTAGCGCAATGGCTCGAACCCTGCCTACAGCGAAGAAGCTGTTCAGACAACCCCCATTCTTCTCTCCTCACTGCTATCTTGCTTCCCAAAAATCAAGCCATATCAAAAGCTCGGTATGAAGGCTGAGTAAAAAAAGCCAACTGCAGGTGCCTTTACTTGTTACAGTTTTTGTCAGGTGGCATTCTAGAAAGAAACTAGTTTTTCCTTTTAGCTTTGCTACAGCTTCATTACCCCTAAAGATGACACTTCTTACCTCCGCTACTCCAATACAGCCTCAGAGCATAGCAAAATCATACTTCAAGTAGGAAACCTTCCCCATACACAGATGGGCACTCTATGGGAATAAGATATTCTCAAAGAAGAGGCTCTTTCAACTACTTTTGGTTAGCAAGGTCAGTGTTAGAAAACAACAAAAAAAGCAGGGTTCTCTTTCACATTTTACACAGCAGATTGTATCAGCCTTTCAACATAGAGTTCAACTCCAGTCTGAACCCCACAATAAGAAATGCCACCTTAAAATTTCCAGGAAAAGGAAAGGCTTTGAAGTGGGATGATCAGAAAACATTCATGAAGGCACCACCAGGCAAACACACATCCCTTATCACAAACCACCTGCAGCCTTACCTAAGTAAGTGATGTTCTCAGCTAATTCACAGCCACTGACATCTGGAAAAAAGCTCACGGTCTCTTGGTCATTAGCGCCAAGCACATAGGTTGGAATTGGAGCTGAGGAAAAAAACCACATGCACTCAGTCTGCTTGAATTCAAATATATTAGCACAAGTTCAATCCACATTTACTAGGAATCGCAGCAGGTCCCATCCATTCCCACAGACCCCAACACCACTCCTTTGCAGCGTGCTGAGGAGCGATAAGCACAGAATAAAAAGCCTTCCTTCAAAACAAGTCCCCAAGCCTGCTGTTTCCACAGATGCATATAGCACCAGCAGAGAATAACCTCTGCTTTAACTACAACTCACTCCGCTGCCTACATAGGAAGATCAGGTCCAAAATGATCCATAGCCCTAAAAACATGGGTCTTCCCTAGGGCAATGCTAAGTAAATACCAGAGCACAGGAACACCTGCTGATTGTTTAAGCTGATCTAAATTCATATGGTATCAAAAAACTGCAAACCATTGATGTTTTACAGGAAAAGCTCAAGTTCATCAGCTCTTTGATTCACTTGGCAGAAGCACTTGCTGCATGACTTCACCTGGAACTGGTGGATATAATTAAAAAAAAGCAATGGGAAGTACCAGTTTTAATTTCTCTATGGCGAGGTGATCAATAAAAATTTATTTCTCCAAACAGCTTAAGTAAAGTCTTTTCAAGCTATTAAAAGTTAGAAAAAGGAACGACCCATGTCAGAGACACCTCCTGTAGATTTCCAGACAGACCAGTACACCAGTAAACTGGTCAACAGTTCACCTGGTCAGCAGGTGCTAAGTTTTTCACTGAACAAAAACCAGCAATAGTTTCCTATTTAAGAAGGGAGAGCAGCAGCAATACAGCAGCTCTGCTACAGCTGTTTTAGACTGTTGCTTGAAGTTCCAGCTCCCACAGTCAGAAGATACAGGAGATTGCTCTCAATTGCAGAGCAGAGTTCGAAAATCTTATGAATGGCTTAAAACCAAAATGAAACACAAATCTTGTTCATATCTATGTGCGTATAGGTGAGGTTATAAACTACAGATTTTTTCAACAGTTCAAAGGGTAAACACAATTCAAGTGAGGATGAGCAAAAATGCATCAGTCCAGGGAAGACTTTGCTGTTAACACCCACTCTTCTCCTTGCGCATACAGGAGAGCTTCCTTGGGGAGTGAAGTTTAAACCAGTAACAATTCTTATAGTCTCAGAGCAACAGGAACAAAGGCAGCATGGCTCGCCATGGAAAGTCCTCAGCTACAAGCAGCAAACAGGACAGTCTTTGTCCAGACGGCTGAAACAGATGCACAAACAAGAGGGGGATAACTGGGGAGTGACGCAGCAGCAGAGAGGTACTGGAAAGCAAGAGTCCCAGCTCCTTTCTGGCTTGCCTCACGCCAGGGGGCAAGCTGAAGAGGAAAGAGGAACACTACAAATGCTCGTGAGGTAGCATCTCCTTTACAAGAGGGGTGTGGAAAGAGGCAGAGAAGCCCACACAGGACTTTTCATATCGATGTCTTCAGCACAAGGGCTGCGGGGACCAAGGAGGAGTGGGCAAACCCTGCTCCTTTGGAAAGCCTTCTGATCTCCGTGGCTGAAGAACAGAGACGCTCAGCCCACCAGCACCTCTGCTCTCCCCCTTCTCCTCAGGCCTGAACGCAGAGTGGGCAGGCTGCTTGGACACGTGCATCTTTGTGCTCCTGAGTCCGAGAGCGTGACAGAAATTAGTTTTGTTTTAAAACAAACCCATCTTTCCCTCCTCTGTGGAGTTTTCCTACTTGAGTTTAACTGCTTTAACATTACACCGTTTAACTGCGACTTCTGAATTCAAAAGCACACTGCGATGAGACAGCGAAGCGGGTCGCAAAATAGTGCAATCACCAGCATCCAGAGTGACAACGCCTTCCTTACCTTTCTTGGCCCCTGTGCGATACTCTGCCCATTCTGTCTCTGAAGTAGAGCCAAAAAAATTCCCAACACACAAAAGCATCTAAAAACATTAAATAAAGCGAGAGTTGCCATTTGACACAACTTTTTCACCAATACGCTGTATTGTCACATGATGCGACGTGCATCACTTCAACAGCATTTTGTTTGGTATGGTAAAGAGGTTCCTCTATGTTTATCTGCATCTAGTATTAAATGCATAACAGCAACATTAACGGGTTTGAATGTGACAAAGAGACAGTTGCTCTCCCGCGCCCTCTGCCCAAACATTACGGCTCCTCCCAACGCGTTGGTGCTGCACGAGGAGGACTGAGGGGGTGCAAAGCCCCCTCCACCGGCCCCTTTGTACACCGAGCAAAAAGAGGAGGGTCACGGCCCCAGAGGGACGCGGGCGGCTCCCGACAGCAACACCTGCCCCAGCACCCCCAGCACATCCCTTCTACGCGAAACCCACCCAGGAACTTCTGCCGCGTCACCCCGGGCAGGCTCCTGACCTGAGCCATCCAACGCCCCTGCTTACCCGCAGAGCGGGTACGAGCGGAACAGCCCCGCTCACCCTCTCCCGGTGGCCCGCAGGGAGCGGAGCGGGGCACCCCGCGCCCGGTCCCCCCCGGCCCCCCGGAGCCTTACGTCGAAGCGGCCGCTCTTGCCCTGGATGGCCC
>NW_009221452.1:0-8366 GCF_000690835.1 Fulmarus glacialis
AGGGTAAAGCAGGCTGAGATGCCAGCAGGAGGGTGAGGGCTCATGGCAGGAGACTCTCCCGCTTTCCCAAGGTGAGGCCGAGAGCGAGCATCTTCTCCTTGGTAGGGCTGAGATACACCGAGCATCCAGCACGCTGCTGTGCTCCCGGGAGCTGTTGTCATCCTGCAAGAGAGCAGACAAATGTTCAGCGGTCTCTTCTCCTCTTATCGCAGGACCCAGGGGCTGGCCCACGCTCACACCATCACCTTTTTGACCATTCTTCTCGTCACTGTTTCTCCACCAACCCACAATTTAACAGGGAAGGTTGTCTCGAAGACAACTTCTCAGCCGTGAGTGACCTCACCCACCACCTCCCTCCACGCCTGGGGCCGTGATGTCCCTACAGCAGTATTTGCTTTCACAGAAAGACGTTAGGAAGGCAGCCTATGCTGGGTTAGCTGCCTAGATTATACACTTCAGCATATGGCAGCAAGGCTTAAAAGAAGGTAGCAAGCCAGGCAACCCTGCTCAGACTACTAGGATGTCCTCGTGGATCCCAAACGGTCCGAGGCAAATAGTTCGAGCATTGCTAGCAGCGTTGCGCTTACAGTCCCTCTGAGAATTTTATCAGCCCTGCCGTGCTGCAAGAAGCAGGGCACAGCCTCTGAGCTGCAGAAAATCATACAAAATCGCACGTGGAAAGATCTTGCAACTCTCTTAGTCCCAGAATAATGATTGCTACCATAAAAGATCCTGTAATGGGAATTCTGGGGATGTTCTTTCTATCCATCAAGCTAACACGACTGAGCCTTTTTGCACCGCTCTTGTTTCAACACCTTGTGGAGCTGACGAAGCCTTTATTTATTCACGTATTTTCTGTTTGTTTTGGAGGGTGTCAGATCTTGGTAAAGCAGCAAAAAGCAGACAGAAATGTTAACAAAGGAAAGCGTTATTTACTAATCCCTTTGCACACTCCATTTAAGGTAATTAAAACATGGTAATAAAAAGAGCAATTAGGAAGGCCATTGAAGTATTTATTCAACTCTTGTCTCCAAGAGCCCGGTTGGGGATCTCAGCCAGCCTGTTTATCACGATGTGGCCGTCATCCCCTCCTGCTCCTTGGTCTGTGAATCAGTGAGAAAGGCTGCCCACCTCTCCCTCAGCCTTTCTCTGTTTTACAGTATTGGTTGTCAGTCTTGGCTCTTAATTTATTGCCCAAAAGCTCATCTACAAGTTCATCTGCCATTCTTCCCCCTTTTTTTTTGTTTCTAGCTACTACATTAATTTAAGAGGAACACGTGGAATAGAAAATGGTCCTTACGCAGCTCTGGGAGAAGCCCTCTGTGAGTGGAAGAGGAGACAGGTCTGGGTAGTAGAGACTGGAAGAACAGCTGGATTTTAAATAATAAGGATGTGGAAGAGCTCAGACTGAATAGCGGGAAAGGGAAAAGAGGGCATGTCAGCGGGGAACTGGAGGAGAGAGCCTCCTCGACGAGCTCAGTTCCTCCTCTGGGGAAGTCCTTGCTCTAGGCAGATGCGGGAATTGGTGAGAGCTTCATTTTCTCGTTCGGTGATGTTTTCTAGCTAAAAAGCCTTTGAAAGACAAGCAGATTTGCAAATAAAGGACTGTCAAAACCAGCTCCTCGGTTCAGGTTTCTGTCTTTTTTGAAATAGGAATGGGAGTCGAAAGAGGCTGGTTGCTGAATGGAAACGTGCCTAATGCGATGTGGAGAGAGCTTATGCACTCAACAGTTGTATTCTCAGTGCAAATAAGGGGCTTTTGTGCTGTTTGATATTTCAGCAAAAGCTTAAGAGGAAATGAAGCAAACCCGTATGCGTTTCCAGAGGGAATTCTGCAGTGTGCATGCTAGAAATATCTCCCTCTTTTCCCTTGGACTTTGTGGCTATTTTTATGCTACCTTAGATCACGATCCTGGGTTCTTTGATTGCTACTTCTGGGTGCTATTATTATTCCCAATAGTATTTGCTTTCTATTTTTTACTGTTGGCTTTTTTTTTCCAATGATTTTTTTGAGACAACATGGTTGCCTCTTCTCTTTTGCTGCTGGCTCAGCTTGGGGGGAAGGAGACCTTTGCATAAATGTCCATACTTTGCCTCCGTGCTTATCTCAACCACATATAATTCTTCCAGTGCTGTACTGATTTCTGAGACACACACGATGTGGCGAGTGCAAGGCTCATTCCTCTGTGTATAGAGGACCAGGGGCGTGGGTTCATGTGTTTGGAAACATCAGGACAGCTGGCCAGGCAGGAGCTATCAAGTGTGAGGGTGATTAACTGAACGGAGGCCTGTAGGCTGGAGCAGCAGAAGTACCGGGCTGTGAAGATGGAAGAAGGCAGGTGTCAAGTGTTGGCTCTCAGCTGCACATGGAGCTCATGTTATTCCATGATCTAATGCCCAGGCCAGTCACCCCCTAGTACTGATCTTAGATGTTCCCCAACTAATGAACTAAACAAAGCAAAGGTGCCAGCTGAAGAGTCTCTGGTTAAAACTGTCCTGTTAGAGCTTTGGCTGCGCTCGTAGGACGCGTAGGCAATATTCCTGACTGATGTAACCCTCGAGAAAAGAGCGCAAAAGGCTAGTTGTGTGCAGGAGGCAGTGATAAAACAGGCATTGTTCAGCGGGAGGGAGATCCCGCCTTGCTACCGAGCAGGTCTGAGCTGCTGCTGAAGTCAAGTGGCTTGGACCGCTGTCTGTGCTCTCTGCTTCCCTGGGCGGCTCCTTCTGCTACAGACGGATCCATCAGGCTCTGACTCTATTTCCACTCCTGCGCCAGCCTTGCCCATCCATGTCACCTTCCAGAAGAAGAGAAAGGTCACATAACTTACTTGTGGTTTTCTCTTGAGCTGTCTGCCTTTGAAGTTACTGCGTTTTGATCATCAAGCCTGCTTCTGCTGCAATGGTTTGTGGGTTCGAAGTGTCTCAGCAGCAGATCTGTTGTCACAAACAATTTTTTGCTTCTATGGGACAGAGGCAGTTGTCCCTGCCTGGGTAGCTCCTGCCAAACTGCGTCTCTTGCCTGGTTGAGGTGGGCTTGGGTGGATGTGAGGTTTGCTGTCTCAGAGCAAAACCAGCGTGACAGCTGACACGTGAACTGGGCAGCAGCGCGAGTGCTGTGTTTACAAGTGTGTGTATGCCAATATGGGTATTCACCGCGTACTTTCTGCCTGAAGACGCCTTAGTCCATTGTAACGATCCCTGTTGAAATGAGCAATGCGTCTCGAGCAATGCGTCTCTCTTCCGTCTACTGCTGTGCCTTCAGTTCCTCTTATGGCCACTTGGGACTCGACATCTATTTTATATACAAAGACAGAAAAGACTAAAGGATTTTATTGTGCGATACAGGGAGGACAGATTGAGATGGGAGTCCTGAGAATTCCCAGCCAAGGCTCGGCGGAGGCGCAAATGAAGCCAAACTGAAGCGGGCTCTTTGCGGGGAGGGATTGCCGCTGGTGGGATAGCAGCAGCAGTGGTACTGGCTTTTCCATTTGAAAGGAAGAGCAAGGATGTGGGAAGGGAAGAGGTATACGAGTCCACTGTGGGAGAGCAGAGGCTGAAAGGAGGCCCCAGCATGAGTTCTTCCCTTCCCGCTAACTTAGAACGTTTTCTCTATTCTGTACAGAACGTGATACTCTCTTAGGAGTGACCCCGCTGACCTCCCGCCTCCTGATAGGATGGCGAATAAGTGAGTGCAAAATAAATGGCACCAAATAGACCTTTTCAAAGAGAACAAGGGAAATAAATCAGGTTATTCTGGTGCGGCATTGACAGCATGTCAAAACAACTCCCCAAAGCGTGAAACTTGGCTGGGGAATGGTAATTCCACTGCCATGATACTTACATGCCAGATGTATGGCTTATCATCATGTCTGTCTGTCTACCTGTCTGCCTACCTGCTGTTACTGTAGTATCCGTTCTTTAAGCGCACATAAACTATTTATGATCTTATCTCCAGTTCGGAAGAGGGAAGCGGGATCTAAATGTATGAGAATTACTCAGGGAGGAAAGTCTGCTGGGTTGTAGTAGTTGGTGACTCAGCATAGCAAAATAATCTGCTAGTCAATGCTGTGTTAGATTAATGGCTATATTCTACTCACTGCAGAAGCTCTGGGGTCTTGCTGAGACACATAGATGCTAAGGCAGGTGGGCGATAGCGGAGCCTAATGGATGCTGCAAACCTGGGCTGGTACTGAAGGTTTGTATTACCCAGACCACCTTTCCACCTTTCCTAAAGAACGTGACAAACAGATCTAGAGCTTGTCCTGCCAGAAAAACGCATTGCATCGTATTCTGCTGAGACCAAGCCTTCATAATGCACACAGAAAATCACTGCTCAGTAATTCCACCAGGAAACTGAGAAACGAAATCCAAACACAATGAACACCTCCAAAGCCCTCAACATTGATCTGTGCTGATCAGTAAGAGCTGACGAACGAGGTGTAAGAACTCAGGCTAGAGAGCTCCACACCCTCTCCTATGTGGTTCTCTGGACACACATCGTTGAACTTGCTGTGTACAGGAGTCTTTGAGAGGGAATGCATTTGTGGATTTCATGCCTGTGAGCTTCATGGTTACCCCAGTATGAGCAGAATAAAGAAGGCTTAGAAATGCTGATGAAGTTAGTTAGTATACTGGAACATTCCTGTAGATTTCTATAAGTTCAAAAAAACTGTAGAAAATTATACTCCCTAGTAATTTCCAGGGCTAAAGTCTGAGCTCACTTCCAGTAGTGCAGCTGCTGTAAATTTATACTAATTAGCAGTAGTCTAAGTAATTTGGGGAGTAGTTAATGTTTTGGCATTTGTATGCTTGTTTGTTTTTCTCTTTGGAGGGTTAGGGGGAAATATATCTGTGCTGCACATTGGATCTGGTAGCAGGAGGGGGTGTTTCTGTTGCCAGTTTCGGACCAGATTTCCCGGCTGCGCAGAGCGTGTTTGCAGAAGTGGAGCTCGGGACGTGGCCAAGGCCGTGAGCACGGAGACCCCCCTCATCCCAGGCAAGCCCTATGGCTTAGTACCAGCAATTCTGTCCATCGGGTATTTTGTGTTTCTGGAGGCAATCTTGAAGCTGTCTGTGCGCTCCCTAGGTGGGGAGGTGTAGGGGTCTAAAGGAGCGTGATGTGCTTTCAACAGAACGGCTTCTGTCTGCGAGAGGCGGATGAGACATGAGTAGCAGAAGCACCCAGATAAGAGCTTCAGGATGATGCCTCATCCATAAAGCATTCCTGATCCACAGGCATCGTTTTTGCCTAGGCTGAAATTTAGCGATTTAGGACTGAGTTGCTATGCAGAATGTCTCTTATTTCTGTTACCTTCCTCTCTCGGAAACGACCAGGGCAACAGCAGCATCTGTCGCACTCTGTCTGCATGGAGACCTTAATAACATAGCCAGGGTGAAACATCTACCCAAATACGAGCCCGTGTGTCACGGAGTGGGAGGCATCGTGCTGTACCGCTTCATGCCCTGTTTGGTTTCAAAGGTCTTGTACTTAACATGGATGGATCTGTCCCTGTCGCCTGTTCTGTGGGAGTGCTGGAGAACCGGTCGAGGTCAGACTCGCAGCGCTGAGCTCATCACATGTGTTCGTCAGGGCCAAGAGATCTAAAAAGTGGATAGCTGGTTGTTTAGGCTCTCTTCGTTATTGGTGTATGGGTAGGGACAAGTCAACCCTACTGCTGCAGGGAGATATCCTAGGACTAGATAAACCACCTTTCTTCTGACTTCAGAGGGAGCCTGGGGTAATCAGTGTGGTCTAAATGCCTAATCGAGGGGGTGCGAAGGAGGGAAGGGTCCCACGCAGTCGGTTAGTAGCAAGACAGGAGCAGAGCCCAGGTTTCATAATTTCCCAGTCCCAGGACTTCCACCTTGTTTATTATCCTAATATCCCCTATCACCTTGGTTTATAAGCATCACACTTCAAATAAGAGAAAGGGGAGATGTCACACGTGACTACGCTGGGTGTGTAATTGCCTACTAGTTGGATGTCAGAGCCCTGCTACTGGAAGATAAGGGAGGGGTGACAGAGCGCGAGGAGGGACCACCTGCTTCATCGAGTACAGGCACTCACAATTACAGGTGACCATGTAACAGCCGCTTAATCCGGAGGGGTCCCCAGAACATCCACCGCATACGCTGCAGGCCATAAAACACTTCCCAACACCCTATAACAAATTTAAGACCGTTAGTACAAAAGACCAAAAGCCACAAAAACTTGAACATGCAGGAGAGATCAAGGGCATTGCCAGTGTCCCGGGTCCCGGCAGTAGCAGGGAAATTGTTAGGTGAAAATGTCCAGATGATCTTAGGAAGTGGACCATGGCCCACCCTACAGAGGAAAGCAAGAAAACCTTACCAGTCCCTGCCAAATCTGACCCGAGGGGAAATTCTTTCCTGAATACAGGCCAAAACCCAAAGTAATTGCACATGTACTCTTTAAAAATGGATTTTATTTAGGAGAAACACATTGTCATCATCATCCTGTAAACTGCGCCAAATGTGTGCTAAGGACTTCCCATAGAAGAAGAAATGGAAAGGCTATAGTTTTTTGCAGAAATGCTGCAATGAGTGAGGTACCTCCATCCCACCGCGACCTGGCTGGTGCTAGGTGGAGGACCCTCTGTAGGTACCCCAGGTTTCTTGGGGAAAGAGGCATTAGCTGGAGCTGCTTTTTTTTCTTGCTGGAGTCCCCAGACAGCTGTGGTATATTGGATTTATGGCTTGTAATCAATCTCAGTCTTTTGAAAGCAAGACAAAGCTTTTTGGAGGGTTTACTTGAGGTCCTGGCCTGAGGAACCTTGCTCAGGGTGGGTACATCCATCGTGGCTGATTTAGCATAATGCAGCTACTCTCTGCCTCTGATGAAATTCTCCCTGATGCACAGGGCTTGTAAAACTCCTAAGTACCACTTAAATCCAGCTAACGGATACTAAAGGACTTGTTCTCAAGGCAAATTCGCTTCTGTTTCCTGCAGTCCCAACCCAGTTTCTCTCTTTTCCATCTCTGTTCCCTTTGATTTGACTTTCTGTTCTCGGTTATGGCAGCAGTTGCAGTGACAGCTATCTAGGCTGCAGTTTGTCTCTAGAAGCAGATAGATTTTAGAGCGTTTGCCAGTAAGACTTACCCAAATTAGAGGGCTGCTGAGTTTCCAGCCTTACTAATGTAGCCAGCTCTATGCTCTGGATAGAATTAAGAGTGGGACTGGGAGGGAATGAATAGACGCTCACTTGTTCTCTCGCATCCTTTTGCAAAGTTGTGTGATGCTGAAGCCCCCCATTTCCGCGGTGGATGAGCCCACCATGGGATCTCAAAGGACTTGTCCTACCCAAGACCTTAATACTGATGTCATGAAAGACATCAGACTACTCCACCATCTTACAGATAGGTCCACAATTGTTCAAAGAATGGTCCAAGATTGCGCAGAGGTCTTGGACTTTCCATGCTCCTGCCTGGTGTCTGAGACCCAGAGATGTTGCCTTTCCTGGGAGGGGGGATCAGGGCTGACTGACCGGTCTCCCCAGGGTACTGCTCTGGCGACCGTCTGCGAGCATGGGACATGCTGCTGGCCCTGAGACCGCACGGTGTAATAAGGACACTCATGCACTAGGGACTGCACAGACACCACCGAACCAGCTCAGAAGCTACTGAACGGGATGGGCAACAACTCTTACTCCCAGGGTTTCAAAAAGCTGTCAGAAATGTAGGTAATTGCATCCCGCTGAAATTGAACTGGACACCTAACTCTCTTGATCTTGTCCTCACGATTGTGTCGTGACAGCAGTGATGCATGAAGGAACTAATGTTTCCAGCTCTGTGGGTGCTGCAGAGCACTCCCAGGTGCAGACATGGGAGAACAAGTTGGGGCAGGGAGGACCCCAGCTAGGGACTTCCCTCGGGGTGGTCTTAGCCATGCAGCCGCCGTGTTTGCCATGGGTGGATCTGTCCTCCCGGCTCCATCCTGGTGACCTTGTCCCTGTCCCTGCTGTGCTGAGGAGCCTCTCTGGCCCCAGGAGGGTGGCTCACAGGCAGCCTGGGCAGCGGCTGCTCTTTGTGATCCAGCAGCGTGCTGCTCCTCTGAAATCTGAAAACCTTTGGCAGAGGGAGTGCTGTGAGCAGCAGCGGTGTTTCCAGCGTGCCTGGCTGACCGGCAGTGATGATCCAAGACAGGGCAACTGGTTCACGCAGCTACAACTTCACGCTTCTTCCTGGCCCTGAATCTGCCCTGGGTGGACATCTCAGGGACAGCCCCCCCTCTGAATTCACTCTCGGGAAGCTCAGGCTGATTTCTGAGCATGCTGAGCTTTCTGGCAGCTTGCGTTTGATAGGAGCCTTGCTGCAGACTCCCTTCTCGCACCTGGAGAAAGCCAGCA
>NW_009221452.1:8397-9903 GCF_000690835.1 Fulmarus glacialis
TCCATGCTCAGAGCTGGGTGCCACCCTCCCGCTGGCTAGACCCCTGCCCGGCTCCCACCGGCGTTTCCCACGCAAACTCTCCCTCATCCAGTTGTCGTTACAAAAAATAAAACGAGATTTAATGACAGCTAACCTGTTGAAGTTGAAGAGCCGAGTGTGGCTGAGAGAGTGTTGGCATCTATTTTGTTTAAAAGGAGGATTTTACTTATATGTATTTGGAAGGAGCAGGTTAAAAGCAAAAGTCAATGTTAAGTTAAAGCATGCATGAAAGAAATAAAAATAGCCCAGGTTGGATTAGGTGGGGAGAAGAGGAGGTTGCACTATTTCCATTAAAAATGACATTTAAATGGAGGGTGAGCTTGAAACTTTGACAGGACTGTGTACATCCCCTCAGAGACTGCTCCTGCCGAGCCAGGGCGGCATGGCTTTCCCTCCTGACGATCACTTGCTAATTTGTGTGCCCCTTTTGGCGGTGGGAAAAGCTCACTGAAAAGAGGCATCACAGGATATTTTCGGAAATACTCGTATCAAAATCAGCTCCTACAGACAAAATGTTCTCCTGCTGGAGATTTGATTTGGGAACTAACTGATGTGCTCCTCTTTGTTCCTCTCTGTGAGGAACAAAAGTATTAAAGGACGTGCTCAGGTGCCACTCCTGTTTCTGAAGATGCCATGGGGCATTTGTCTGGACTTTAATAAAGCTCAGTTCCTCCATGCTTCGGCACCTGCTGAGTCTCAAGGCCAGGTCTGGAGGACATTCGCTGGGATGTGGGTCCCACATACTGCATGGCAGGGCTGGGACATCGCCTCTTCCCACGGGGCCTGGCCTTGCCCCACGCTCCCGGCTGCGGAGGGTCCAAGGGGATGTGAGCAGCTTCTTCTCCTTCCAAAACCGCTCAAGGGACATCATACCGAAAAAGTCACGGAAAGGTAGAAGACACGAGCACAAAGAAAAAAAACTAAACTAAACCGAAACAAACCTCCAAAACCCCACCCGCCTTCCTTCTCTCCGTGATTTTGAGTGGATGGTTTAAAGCGATGAGACCTGTTTGGACTCAACTGAGCAGGACCATCCTGCCGGTGTTGCCGTCGCGGGGCATAGCCGGGTCCATCCCCACGGGCCCCGCACCCCGGGGCAGCTGAGGTGGCTGTAACCCCACCCCGACAGGCTAGTCTGGGCCGGGCAGAGCTCTTGGCAGGCATTAATAACCCGGGGGAAGGTTCATGCTGCTCTGGCCAGAACAGGCCTCTGCGCACTGAGCCCCGAGCCAGTCGTTGGGGTCAAGCTAATGCTGACACTGGGGCCTTTGATTGTGTTTGATTCATGTGCGGACGCCGCTGGTAGGTCAGATGGGCCGTTAATCCCCGAGTCCCTTCCCCCTTCCCCTGGAAAAAAAAAAAGGAAAATGAGAAATAAGTTTAGCGGGTGACTTCCCGGCTTGCTTCGAGGCTTGCGATGTGATCTGGCTGCAAGGTCTGGGTGTTCAGAAATGTGTTTCCTCTGTG
>NW_009221453.1:0-6023 GCF_000690835.1 Fulmarus glacialis
TAAAGGCGGCTCAGCCTCCGTCTCCAAGGTCAAGGCTATTTCAGGGAAGCTGTTGCGCAACGTGGTTTTGCTGGATTCATCAGAAAAACGTGGTTCCTTCCAGCCCGCGCCCCACGCCCGGACGAAGCGAGGCTTGCTAGGCAAGGCGTGAACCCCCCCTCTCCTCCGGACAGGCTCCCCAAGAAATCCAAGGGGGTTTGGTTGTTTTCAGCCTGCGGGCAGGGAAGTTTGGTGATCGGTTGAAGACTCGGCTTCCTCCAGGGCTCGTCGCACGGGTACCTGCTGCTGCCTTGACTAATTGCCGTCGGTGATCGGGTCAAAAAAAAATCTCTAGAAAAGCCAACTATTTGCATCTGCGTTGTTCCAAGTCATTCTGCCCGCTGTTCCCTTTGAGCCTCGCCCCGTGTTCGTACTGGCAGGAAAAGTATTATGGTTTAAAAAACAAAATTCCTCCCATTAGATGAGGATCTCTGATTTTCCTCAGTCGCAGGGTTCTCTGGGGCCGGGCCAGCTCCCAGCTCTGCCCCAGCTGTGTCGGTTTGGTCCGTCCCCACGAAAAACAACCCGGTCAAACAGAGCAGAAGAATACTTTGGTTTTTCTCTGGTTGCAAACGAAGCGGAGCGTGTCCTTGGCCGTGGGGAGCGGGCTCGGCCTCGCCTTTGCACCGAACACGTGGACATCGAAGGGTTCGCGTTGCAAACGCCGGCGTGACGTGGGAGAGGACGCAGCGCCGTCGCGTTCCTGCGAGCCGGGAGCTTGCCAGCTAAAGAGAAGTGGGTTAAACGCCGGATTTAATTCCCCCTCCGCCTCGCTCAGAGGTCTCCGAGCTCCTCCCCAAGGCTGGGGGGAGAGGATTTCCCAGTCCGCGCAGCAGCCGGGACCGCTCGCCTTCGGATTTACTCGCTGCTGACGAAGCCCGAGGGCTGCCCCGGAGCTTCGGGGTGGTTTTTGCAGGGGACGGGGCCCTGTTTGGCAGCGGCTCACCTTGCAGAGCCAGTTTTTGAATAGGCTGGAAGACCGCGGCTCGCTCCGAGGTTACATCTTTGAAGTCTTGTCGGCTGGCGTCGCTTGCCTGCTGGGGAAGACTGCCTGTTCCCGAAACCGGTGCGTGTTCCAACTGGTACCGCATTAAAATACAAGATGCGAGGGCGTGGTGGTGGTTACAACAGCCGTTTATCCACCAAAGTCTCCCACGCGTCAGCTGAACGGTCACTGCAGGCAACTGCTCTTTGAGTATCTTGACTCCATCCCTCAACCTCCCCCCAAAACAAGCGCTTGGGTTGCTCAAGAGATGAGAAATGTCACATCTGCTTGTTGAAGGAGATACCTTCCCGCCTCCCCGGCCAGCGTGGGAGCCCGAGCTCCTCGGGAACCGTGGTTCGGTTCTCCTCGGTGGTTGAACAGCTTGGGACGCGGTGGGCTGCTGCAGGTCACCCTCCGGACCCGCTGAAGATGCGACCGGCGTGAGGTCCGGCAGAGGCGGAGCTGGGCATTAACACCACCGTCGTGAAACTGGGTTTGGAAACGTTTCTTTTGGAGGACGCTTGCTCTGGTTCTGGACTTATTTGTCACGAAAGACGCGGGGCGAGGATCCGACGTGTGGTGGGCGAAGAGCGAGCTGCACGTTACAGGATCATCTCGTAGCTGCCGACGTACCAGACGAACGTGCGCAGCGAAATCAAAAGCGTGGGGTGAGCCCAAATCTGGGCTCCGGGGTGCTGCTCCAGCAGCTCCTGCCTGTTCCTCCGCACCCGAAGGCAAAGGGGGGAGGCGGGGAAGGAGCTCCTCGTGCTGCCTGCGTGCCGGTGGCGTTTGCCGGCGGCATCTCCTGAAGATCTGATGAGCTCCTGGCCTGTCCTTGCGAGCTGCGAAGCAATCGGTGTCTCTCTGGATGTGCTCCTGGGGCAGCCCTAGCGTTCAGCTTCCCGACGAGGCGCTGAAGAGCCGCAGACCTTTCCCGCTGGCTCCCTGCTCCCGCATCGCTTGGAATTACTTGTAGTTGGGAAGGGAAGTTGGCTGCCTCCGGGGAGCTGAACGTCTGGTTTTTCCCTTTGGCTTTCAGAGATCGTCGATGGCAACGCGAAGATGACGCTGGGCATGATCTGGACCATTATCCTCAGATTTGCCATCCAGGACATCTCGGTGGAAGGTAAGGGGCAGGGATACGCGTGCCGTAGACGGCATCGCACGCCGGATCGGCTCTCCCGTCCTGCTGGCGAGGCCGCTCCGGCCGGTTCATGAGCTGCCGTGTCCCTTTGCAGAGACCTCGGCGAAGGAGGGCTTGCTGCTGTGGTGTCAGAGGAAGACGGCTCCCTACAAGAACGTCAACGTGCAGAACTTCCACATCAGGTAACCTTCCTCGACGGCCGCCTCGGCTCCGAGAGCCGCTCCTTTACGCGCTGCAGGAGGCATTAGTGCTGCTCCCCTGGGCTTCGAGGCTCCTCTGAAATATTCAGTGGCGAAGCTTTCAGCACGGCTGGAAGGGGAAAGTGCTGTTTCGGGGTTTTTTGCTGCGGTTACGCCTGAAATATCTGCCCTTTCTGGAGGCTGCCTTTCCAGGAGGAGTTTTCCAGGATCTGAGGGAGATGAACAATTCGTCTTGGCCCTTGAATTGGGGAGGGGCGGACGAGAGGAATGTCGGGGGACCCGGGTGTGTGAATTTAAGCCCCGTGCGTGCGGGCACAGGGATCTCACTCTCCCCTCTTCTCTTGCAGCTGGAAAGACGGTCTTGCTTTCAATGCCTTGATCCACAGACACAGACCGGAGCTCATTGAATACGACAAACTCAGAAAGGTAAAACTGGGTGGTAGCACAGTCTCTTCTCTGCTGCTTTTCTCGTCTAAAAACCGAGCTTTGAGCTGGCGGAGAAGGCTGGCTGTCCGTCTGTCTGTCCATCTCTTAACTGCCTCAGCAAGGCGCCTGTGCTCCCTGCAGCCCTCGGACGCCAGCCCTCCTCACTAGCTCATCTCCTCTCTCCAGGATGACCCCGTGACGAATCTGAACAACGCCTTCGAAGTGGCGGAGAAGTACCTGGACATCCCCAAGATGCTGGATGCAGAGGGTAAGCTTTCCGGGTGCTTCCAGCTACAACGCGCCGCCGAAGGGTGACGTTGTCCACGTGCCATAAATATCCAGGTCCTCGATGGAAGATCCACTCCTTCGGGCGCCGAGGAAGCGTGCCGGCGGCCAGCTCGGAGCTGGGGAGGGGGGTGGTTTAACTGTATTTAACACGCTCTTCTGCCCATACAGGTCTATTTATCTGGCTTTTAAGAGCTGCTTGTTTGTGGGATTCCAGCCTAAAGAGGAGCTGGCTCCTAGGCACAGCGTGGAGAGCGAGCCTGGCTCGCGCCAGAGGCGGCGAACGTCCCCCTCTCAGTCTAACCCTTGTTGTTCACTTGCAGACATTGTCAACACAGCTCGCCCCGACGAGAAAGCCATCATGACCTATGTGTCGAGCTTCTACCATGCCTTTTCTGGGGCTCAGAAGGTACCGGAGGCGGCTGTGTCCATCTTGCTGTAACATTTCCGACTGCAGCATCCTACACTCATGCGACTTCTCTTTCAGATGGCCGTTTTGTCTCTTGTTGACTCGGGAACCAGACCTCAGCTTGTTCACATGGGTTTAAAAAAGCCGCTCGGCTTCCCCCCGCATCTGTCTGTAGCGCAGCTGGGCCAAGGGGCCGGCAGAGCACCAGCCCGGCACTAACCTGGGGCAGAAAGGAGCTTCCTGAAGCTGCCCGATGGGGCTTGGGAGCTCAGATATATCTCAAAACGAAGCCTCAGCGCTTTGCAAGCGGCTGAGCTATTAAGCAGGGGAAGGATAGCGGCAAAAATAACCCCGTCAGCCAGCTCTGGTCTGGATCCCAGCAAACGCTTGTTCCCCTCCGCTGCATGCCCGAGGGGGGTTGAGGATTCCCGTGCTGCTTCTTCACCCTTTCTCCTCCCTTTCTCTCTGCGCAGATATTGTAGGCACTCTCAGGCCCGATGAGAAGGCCATCATGACATACGTTTCCTGCTTCTACCACGCTTTCTCGGGTGCTCAGAAGGTGAGCTTTGCCGGGTGGAGCTGCGTGCTTGGGTCGAGCCACTACTAACATCGGACCTTCGGTCTCCCGAGGGTTGTTGCGCTGCTGCACGGCTTCTGGAAACGTAAAAGCGGGGCCGGCTTTAGCTTCACTCGGGAGAAGGGCAAAGCAATTGTCCGGGAGGAGAGCCAGGCTGGCTCCTGCGCTGGAGAATTCTTTCCAGGCTTAGCGTAGCTGGGCTTTTGTCACCGCAAGGGGCAGGAGGTAACCTGGCTTAAACCAAGAAGAGCCCAAATCCCGGTTTGCACCGCGAGCCGGGTTTCTGACGCATCTCTTCAGCGCAATCTGGGCTTGCGAGAGCTCGAGGCAACGTCTTAAATCGGCTTTACCCCAGGGCTTGGGGAGAGGAGGACCAGTGTTCCCTCCAGCCCAGTCTGAGACCTTCGTTAGGGAGACTCGTTAGACCAGCACTGGGACCCAGGCATGAAATTTGTCACCGTGTCGGGGTGCTGCCTGTCACCGTGGGGTGCTTGGGGAGGGCCCCTGCCCTACCTCCCCGCTCAGCGCCGTCGCTGAGCTGCCCTTTCCTTTCCTTCCTTCCTAAACGCCTCACTTTAGACCCAAAGCGAGGGTGGCTCGCAGCACGGCGTGTGCATTTAAGAGGCATCGCCGTTTCGGGCGGATCAGCAGTTAGCGTTTTGGGCTCATCGGAGGGATTCGGGAAGTAAATGAGCCTCTTGGATTACTGGTGGCTGAGAAAGCGTGCGAAGAGCTGGGGCAGAGCCTGAGCCTCAGCTTGTGCGGGAGCAATCCAGGTCTTGATCCGCGCGGCCAAATCGTGGTCAGAGCCCGAGCGTGGCCGGCGCCGAGCCCTCGAGGACGGCTGCCCCTTGGCACCGGCGGCTGCGGGGTGGTTAATGAAGGTTGGGATTAATTTACTGGTTGCGTGAACCCCCGTGCAGCAGCAGCCCGCATCTTGAGGGCTGCAAATCCCAGCCTGGCCGGTGTCTTGTTTTTTTTATTCTTGCTGGTCTGCTCCCAGCCAGCGAGCCCTCCTCGTCAGCTGGCCTCGATTAGCTCCGGGAACCTGTGCTGTTTTCTTCTGCGCCGTGCTCGGAGGCGGCAGCGCCTGGCTTCGGCGGGGAGCGTGGCTAACGCGGTTAAGCCGTACCCGGGGCAGCAGGAGGAGCAGCCCGGCGCCACGTCCCATCTCCCTCCTGCCTTTCCCTTGGATTTCGGACCTCCGATGCCTAGCTCTTCTCTTTTTGTTTGTTTATTTTACTTTTCCCCTGCTCGCTGGCGACTCGTTTTTTCCTCTTCCCCATCCTCCTGTAGACCCTCTCCACTATTTCTGTTGATGTCTGGCTTTCAACTCCTCTTCCTGGACTCTTTCTGGGCTGCCTACCACGGTACTCGATCCCCCAGCCTTATCTTTTCTGCCTCCTCCTCACCCTCCCACCCAGTGTAGAGAGGATCTGCCTTCATGGAAGAGCAGAAGACCAAAGGATGGTGCTTAGAGATGGGTAAAAATAAAAAAAAAAAAAAAAGAGGAGCAGCCTGGATGTGGCGGGCTTTCTCCTGCTCCGTGCAAAGCAGCACCAGACTCCGGCAGGGCAGCGTGCCTCCGGATAGAGAGCAGGGATGGAAAAACACCGGGGCAGCGCGGGTCTCGCTCGTGATGGTGGCACGCTCGGCGTGGCCGCGCGCTTCGGGGCTCTGGCACTCGAAAGCCGAGTTTGCCTTGTCCGCGAAGCCGTTGGTGAGGTCTGACCTGCGACGAGGAGGTAGCGATGCTGGAGCTGAGCTGGAAGTCGCCCGTGACGGTCTCGGGGAGCCCGGCTTCCTGCAGCCTCGAGGCCTGGCTGCGTCTCCCCTGCACGGTGCCCGGAGATCCTCTGCTCCCAGCCGGGCTGCCGGAGGGGGGATGCTCTGCAGCTCCCAAATCCCCCAAGCTGGTCGGAGCGCTGCTCCGGCAGAACGGGTCCGGTTGGGATGGG
>NW_009221453.1:6843-7289 GCF_000690835.1 Fulmarus glacialis
GGCCTCCCTCTGCCGTTCCCCGCCTCCCAGCCATCAGATCCCGTTCCCCCCACAGCTGCTGGAGTGGATCAAGCGCACCATCCCTTGGCTGGAGGACCGCAGCCCGCAGAAGACCATACAAGAGATGCAGCAGAAGCTGGAAGACTTCCGCGACTACCGACGCGTCCACAAGCCCCCCAAAGTGCAGGAGAAATGCCAGCTGGAGATCAACTTCAACACCCTGCAGACAAAACTCCGGCTGAGCAACAGACCTGCTTTCATGCCCTCCGAGGGGAAAATGGTCTCGGTGAGCGTCCTGTGCCGGGGGGAGTAGAACTGGGAGAGCTGGGGGTGATGGGGTGGGAGGGGGTACCCCCACGCTGATGGGGTCCACCCGTTCCTAAGGCTGCGGTTGAGAGCAGTGGAGCTGGAGGTGCTCTCCTGTGCTCCCAGAGGGGTTTTAGGGG
>NW_009221454.1:0-7074 GCF_000690835.1 Fulmarus glacialis
CCAGCGCCTTCGCTGCCCGCTGCCCGCGGTGCGCACCACCGGCATGCGCGGCTCGGCACCTGCATGTACCGCCCCCTCTCTCAAGCAAACACACACACGACTTCCACCCCCTGCCCAGATCATCCATTTTTTTCCCCAGAAAGGCCCAGGTACTAAAGATGAGGAGCATGGATCCAGTGCTCCACGCTGCACGCCTCAACCTGCTCTGGTCACCGAGAGCCTCTGTATACACACACACTCAGGTTTGGGGGCCTTAGTAGTCCTATACAAGAAATAAATCCTGCATGTGGCAGTAGCCCCAACCCTGCTCAAGACAGAAACAGAAGAAGCCGTTGGGCTCATCTGCTTAGCCATCATTTCAGAAGGTGCTTCAGAAGAGCAAGACCGTGCCCTTCTCTTTGCCCACAGTACGTTTTTCTTTGCTTACCAAGCTCAGCACTTCTGGTAATTAGCACACTTGAACAAACTGAGCTTTCCAAAGCTGTTTTGTTTTTAAGTAAATTTACATAGATGCCGATGCTGTGCCTCTTTACAAGAACAAGGAGCTGTGTGCCTTTCCAGACCTTTACCTGGCACCATATTAAAGTAGTACTTGCTGTAGCGCTACAGACCTGATGTTATAGGGGCACTCAGCCATCAATGACCTTACGTTCATTACTTCTATTTCTACAGAAGCGGCATTAAGCGGGCCCAGCTGAGACCATGGCACTGACTGTGCAAAGTGCAGTACATCATAACAGACAAGCCTGCTCCAAAAAGCTTGGGAAGAAGAGGAAACAGAGAGAAATAAAGTGATTTGCCCAAGGTTGAAGAGCAAATCAGCAACAGAGATGGCAATAAAACCTACCAAGGTTCACTTGTTGTCCTGTCTGTGAGATTATGTTGCTCTGAACACCTGCTGCCATACACACTGTCGTGCCTCATTTAATACATGATACATTGACTGGTTATTGGCAGGTTGTTGTGTTACTGCTCAGATTGAAAACGTTGTTCAGACCATCACTGACAGGCTGGTTTTTAATACCTCACATCACTCTCCTCATGAAAACTTTCCCTAAAAAGACACTTTGGGACAAATTAAGAGGATGACCCTGTTGGGTCACTCCATGAGAAGTCAGTAGATCTTGTCTAAGGTTTGGCTTAGCGAGAAGGCCTTATAGACGGACAAGCCCCTGCAATCAGTGTGAGTTTTCCATTGACCTCACACCAAAGTACAGTTTCCAGTGGTTCATGTACTCATGTACACTAAAACAAGGGGAGCACACACATACGTTACAGTTACAGATCACCAGCTGCGGTAATTGCTTGATCATATCTGCTATCCCACTCTTTGTGTTTAGGATAGCATCCCCCTCCCCTGAAGTGAATGGGAACAAAGGATTTTCATCGACTCCCTGAAGCTGCAGGAGGTGGCCCACAATGATTGGGGTTCAGTTTTAATGGAGCAAAAAGGAAATTATTTCCTAGATTTTCCTCTTTTTCCTGAAGTGGAATAACACTTTGCCTGTTTCTGAAGGGCCTCTGCCAGCTAACATACCTGAAGGAGAGCTAGTTAGGGCAAAATAAATTGGGGAAATTTCCTGAGCGTTTGGGGCCAAGCCAGGGGACGGGATCACACCCTGCCCCAATATGAAGGCAGCAGGCACCAGGGGCAGAGGGGAAACCAAAGATGCAACTAATACTTCAGACAGGTATCATAGCCAGGAGAGTTGTGGCCACCAGTCAACTCAGTGTCACCCTTTCCTGGAGAGGGAGGTTTCACCCTTCGGTAGGTGTGACTGGGGGAGCTTACATCCCATGGGTGTGCATCAAGAACCTGAGGTGAGGGCCCTCGCCGGCGTGCCCTGGGTGTCCCAAACTCCCCTGGACTCCAGGCAAGTGTTTAAGGTTGCAAGAAATGAAGAGCTGAGTCATGACGAGCCCCACATCTGGATTGTGACGCAGTGCACTCGCGTTGCTCTTCCTTAGGAAGTGATGCCATATGTGTTTACATATACACAGCCCAACACGACTGAGCAAACATTACTCAAGGTTTTAACAGACATTTGCCTTTGGGGTAAGAGAGAGCACAACCATGGGGTCAACAGTTCAGAAGGTTAGGAGGGGAAAGACAGGGGTCTACACAGAACAAGTTGTTCCCCAGTCTTTTTGATAGGTCTCAGTCCTACGCTATCCACCCACAAGTCCACAGAAGCCTGTCAGATGCCTGGTTGCAAGGTTCAGTCAGTTCATCATTGGTTATGGAATAAATGTAGCACTCTGGTTATCATTAATAATATTTATTTTGGAAAAATATTTTAAAAATGAATTTCTTCATTAACAAAACAGTAAAAAAAAACTCAAATAACATTTGCACAATATTCCATAAATACATTTATATACAAAAAAATATAGTCACATAGACCCGAAGTGCCTTTGTACATATTTACCAAAAAATTTAAATTATAAAAAATGAACATCACAAAATACTCAAGCTTTACAATTATCATGAAAATATTTTTACAGATTCAAAAAAATAACACACTTTTTCTCACCTAGTAAAAACACATTTTAGTATCAAAAAAGACAATAAAGGCAGTGTTTGTGTCTCTAATTCAAGAAAAGACTGGCTCATAAGAATCCAAAATATACACTTCAGGCAGTGCATGCTTCTTATGTAGTAATTAAGTCCATTCATTTAAATATATATAGAAAAGCAACTGACCATAGTGCAATGATAAAATTCATAAAAGGCAGTGCAACAGTAATCCTTGAACACAGACCCTTGCCTGGTGCTCATCTTGTTTCTTTATTTTGCAGTCACTTTGCTAACTTCAGTAGAGAACCAGCTCAAGCCTGAATTTAGTTTCTCAGCAGCAGTCAGTGAAGGAATCTATCTCCCATTCCTCTTTCAGCAGCATTCATTGGGGCACGTCTCCTCTGAAATTGTTCTGAACAACCACCTTGCCATATCGCCTCTGGTTTACACCTGGTGAGAGAAAACACGAGCAGAGATCAGAAGAGGTTAATGGAAAGTAAGAAGAGGGCTGTAAGGCTGCAGAGGGTCGGGACTCTGTCTTTACGCCGGGCAAGAATGGACTCTGCATGAAGCACGCTAAGGGGTAGGTCAGCAGACCACAACCACACTATTATTGTACCCTTTCTGCAAAAGTCATTGTACCCGTAATATCCACAGCAGCAAGTCACTGAGCTTGTCTTTACAACGTCCACAGTACGACAAACTCCAGCTGACTGGATTTCAACAGGTACAAATCGCTGTGGCACCATGGAAAAGAGTTTAGTTGCCCTGACGTGTGTTAGATAAGGGTTGTGCACCAAGACTTTTCTCTGCTGTTCCAACTGCCAGGCAGTATACTAACCTCAGTTGCTATGATGCACTCGTCTTTCTCTTCTGATATGACATACACCGACTGGTACTTTGTGTCCTTTGAAGTGGAATATACTGAATCTGGTCGTTTTCTTTCAGAAGTATCACTATTGAAAACAAAAAGAGACAACACAGGTCAGATGGCTGTTGCTTAATGCTACCTATGAGACACACACACCCCCTTCAGAGTCAAGCTGCCCCCCGCGCTCAGATGTGAGAGATACCTCTTTAGTTGTACTGCACTTTTCTCCTCTGCCTCTGAATCATATGTTTCACACTTGGCTTCACATTTGCTGTGCTCCTCTTTAACAGAGTCCTCGTTCTTGAGTTCATGCACCAAATTGTAATCCACTGACGGGTATCTGACTTTGTAGCCATTTTTATCGGAGTTATCGCTGTGAAAGTCTACTTTCTTATTCGTGTTTTTAATCTGAGTGGCACCAATGACACTTATGGAAATGTCCTTCTCGCGCTGGCAGTTCGCCAGGTTGTTCATGGTCTCAGTCTCGCTCCTGCAGGCATCAGGCTGGTGGTGCCTCTTCTGCACTCTGAGCCTGACGCAGACGACCACAGCAGCGCACCCCAGCAGCAGCATGAGGACCAGAATAATCCCGGCGCAGACGGCGATCCAGGGGAACTGGGCGTTCTGGCCTTCCGTGTACTTCTCGGTGAAGTCGACGATGACTGGTCCCTGAGGTGGCTCAGGGAGCAAAAATTGGCAGTTGAGCCCGCCGTACCCCCGGGCGCACTCACAGACGTAGCGGTTGTTTCTTTCGTGGCAGGTGGCCCCGTTGTGGCAGGGGTTGTGTTCGCATCTGCTCACCGGGGTGCTGCAGTTCTTCCCGTTGTATCCCGGGGGGCAGGTGCAGGAATAGTCATTGATGCCATCCTGACAGGTCCCTCCATTGACGCAGGGAAAGGAGGCGCAGTCGTCCACGTTATCATCACAGTGTCTCCCAGTGAAGCCAGCCTGGCACTGGCATATGTAGGAGTTCCCCAGATCGACGCACTGGGCTCCTGCAAGACATCAAGGGAGACGAGCGCTGAGTGGTGGGCAGCCAGACCCGACAGCCTCCCACCTGCTGCTCTTGGAGTGACCGTCACAACCAGCAGCTGAGAAAAGCTTTCTTTTTGAGAGGTTAGCTCAACCTTTGCCAAGTCTGATCCACCATAAAAAGTACGGGATTTTTTTAAGGAAGATATTTGTTAATCAGATCTGTTTTTCATTCTCCATCCTATTCCCTTTTTAACATTTCACTCGGCTTGGACAACAAAGCTAGTCCAGATCAGGTTAACACCACAATCTCACGTTACAGAGTTTGAGTAGCAATGACTGAGGAGGACTGCAGTAAAGAAAGTCTTCACTAGTTTAATCAAAACAGGAAGATTACTCTTACCAGATTACAAGTAATGATTTTTAGCACTTGTATGGCATTTTGCATCCATAGACCTCAAAGAGTCTTTGCAAAACATTTGCAAGTATAATCCTCCACATTTTTATGCATGAAGCTTCAGTCCAAGTTACCTGGCCACAGTCACCCCTTGAGAAAATGCGATCTGCAGCAGTGGCCCAAACCACACCATTACATTTTAAGTACAGTTCCTCCACCAAGTCAACTATTGACATGACATGGACCATGATTGATCAGTGGACCTTGTTATGAACTCCAGACCAGAAGCCAAAGTAACTGGATGGTCTCCTTTTAGAAGGTCCCTGTAGCATGTTTGGCCTTACCATTAGCACAAGGGCTGGAACTGCAGTAATCGATTTTCTTTTCACAGTTGAACCCAGAATAACCCAGTGGGCAACGGCAGCTGTATCCCCCATCAGGGTTGTCAGTGCATCGCCCACCATTGAAGCATGGTCCGTCAGCACAAGTCATTGCGCTCAGCTCACAGTTTTTACCATAGAAGCCTGGGGGGCAGGTACAGGAATAGCTGTTCTCGAGATCCTGGGGGGAAGAAGTGAGAAATGGTCAAAATATTTATCTGAAGTTGCTTTGAAATCCAAAAAGGGATTTTGAAAATCAGTAAAACTGACATTAACTCCTCCCTTGGGGTTTCAGATGGCACAAGCAACTCAAACTTACAGTGCAGCTTCCACCATTCTTGCAAGGGTTGGCGTCACATTCATTGATTTCAATCTCACAGTTGGAGCCTGTGTACCCGGGTCGGCAAGAACAAGTGTAGCTCCCCTGACCAGTGTTGGTGCATGTGGCACCGTTCTTGCAGGGCTTGTGGTGGGTGCAGTAGTTCAGGTCTGTAAAAGATTTTTTTTAAAAAGAGGGCAGTCAAGATACTTGCTACTTTGCAAGGCTAGCACAAGGTGGGTGAGCTGGAAATAGCCACTTGCTTTCTGCGTTTTAAAACAGACGCTCAGGCAAGGACTGAGAACTTACCCTGGTTGCAAAAAAGGCCACCCCAGCCTTCCTGGCAGTTGCACTGCCACGGCTGCTGACAGGTACCATGAAGGCAGCCTGGGTATCGGATGCACTCATCACAATATCGCCCCTGCCAACCCACTCTGCATCTGAAAAAAAAACCAACAACAAAGTCTCGTCAGATTTAGACTTCTCACAGTTGGAAACCCTATCGCAAACTCTGCAAACACACTGATGCCAGGGATCAAGTTTCCTAAAAGCCCTCGGTGATCCTTCATGTGAGAAAGTCACCGAGTCCAACCGTAGCATCAGCTTTCATCAGTCCCAGCTATTTCTTCCACTTCCTTAGATAGAGCCATGGCTCCAGGTAGTTAATTTGTTTACTCTAATAACAAACAGCTAAACCTTACACACAGCACTGTAAACTCATTAGGTTAATATTAATGGCACTGATGTTTGACTTGTAGATTAATACTTTGATCTGGCATCACCTGGATTTCTCAAATTACCATCTAATATGAAGAAAGGCATTTAAACCGGCCCTTCAAATGACCAATGGCTTACTTCACACCAGAGCATCAATGTTAAAGACAAAGAAGGGAGCAGGAGGGGAGTGGAAAACTTACTTGCATTCCCCAGGTTTGTCGCAAAAGCCGTGTTGCTCATCACATCCAGGCAAACAAATCGCTGTAAACAAACCAAGCAGGGAGAGACATCAGCACCGGGGCCAAACGTCTCCCTTTTACAAGTCCGATCCCGAGAGCACCTTGCGGCTGGGGAGCGAGCCCCTTTTACTAGGTCGGGGCAGTTAAGTGCAGCTGAGTTAATCTCTGGAGTCTGCAGGAGTATTGATCTCGCCCCGTAACTGGGCACTTTACTTATCGCCGGGGATGAGCATTCTTCTTAATACAGTTGCACACAGACAAAAGAGGGCTCACAATTGCTCCCTTCCCCACAGCCCCTCACCCCCCTTCCCTTCCCAGTGAGGGTCAGAAGTCCTTTTTTCCAATTCTATGCACACAGCTCCACCTCTTAATATCCCCCAAAAGTGTGTGTGCAGATAAGAGTGGACAGCTGGTGTGCAGGGTGCCAGTGCAAGACAGCTGCTCTATTGTCTATTCTCTCCCAGCAGCTGCCCCACTGCAACAATACCCCGGCCCCGGAGCCAATGGGGCCAAAGGGTCCACGGGGGCCGGGGGCCGGGCAGCCTATCCCTGCCCACAGCTAATCTATGGCACGCGCGTGATTTCGCTGCAAAAAAACTTTTTTTTTTTTTTCTTATTCAAATAAATAAGTCTAAAGTTCTTCCTCCCTCCTTTCCCCCCT
>NW_009221454.1:7102-9393 GCF_000690835.1 Fulmarus glacialis
GGCGGGTGGGTGCAGCCCTGGTAAAAGAGGTAAGCGGGCCAGCGGGAGGGAGGATGAGGGAAGGGAAAAAAAGGGACTTCTGCTCATTACTTCGCCTGGTTATGGAACTCATTAAGCAGGCACTGCAAAGTTTTAATTCAACAAAGCCAGCCGGAGACAATGGCATGCGAGGGGAAGGGGGGGGAGAAAAAGAAAGAAAGAATCGTCGCTGATAATCAGATCGCCTCCAAGTTGGAAAGAATGGAGCTGGGGGCAAGGCGACGGGAAGCAATCTGCGACTGGCAGCTCCGGTCGCTAATGGCAAAACATTCTTTTTGCATGCACACATAAACACATCTCCCCTGCCCAGTAGGTTTGCGTTGCTGTTATAAGCTGTTTTTTTCTGAGGAGGAAAGCAGAGCGAAGAGTCTATGTAACGAGTCAAGAAAGACGGACAGCCCTCTACTTTGCTATGGGAAGAGCAGCAATGTACAGGCATCCGAAAGTGCTGACAGCCCCAAAAGAGCTCATTATCAAAACGCTTCCTTTTTCCCCACCCCTTGACACAACTGGGCTAGGCACTTTTGATCATGGGAAAGGTTGTAGTTCCTATTTAAAACACTATCAAAGGAAATGCGAGCCCCTCTGCCTGCTGTTTATTGTGCAACATTGTACCATGAACAGCTAAAAGCATCCTAGCAGTCACTAACAGTGTGAATAATCAATCTGGGCTCATTTGATAGCAGCTTAGCTGAGGCCACAGTGTAGGTGGGCTTTAAGAAAAACAAAAACACAACAAGGAGACCAAGATGCTGCTTTACAGCCTGTAACTGTTTTCTCCCTGCTTGTCTGGCCCTTTGATGACTGGAGGGGAGCACTCGCCCAGTACATCATCTATCGGCGTACTTCAGATCTGTGTATACACACAAACGAAAATGCCGTCACATGCTGCAGCAGGAGCTCTGTGTGCATGTTTGGCTGTACACTGCTATGTATCTACAAAGGGTGGTAACCTTGTACAAAGCTGCAGGTATCTGACATCCCTGACTATCCTCTCTGTCATCTGCTTGCTGTCCCAGTTTATCCTGCTGTATCAACACACCACATTCCTCAACAACTTCCAGCTCAGCCGTACTTTAAAACTCATGTCCTTCACTACCTTATTAGTAGTAAAGATCATGGCAATGGCACAGAAGAGAGATGGGGAAGAAGTTCTTGTGGCTCCAGGTGCAACAGCCTCTGTTAGTGGCAGTTTATGTGTACCCCAAATGAGAAATGCACGGTCTAGAGGCCACAGAGAATATCTTGGACCTCCCAATACTTGTCTCAATATAAGGTGACAAGACATCAGACCATAACAGGCCTACCAATAGGCCTGCCACATGGATGTTGTCAAAGCCTAGCTCCCTTTCCTGAAGCCATGTACCCTGTAGATGATGATGTCAATGTACCCTGGTTGAAGGGGTGGCTAAGTATAAAAACTAGTCCTGATATATTTTAATAAATCCTCAAGCAACTGCTGAACACTTTGCTATCAGATTTGATGTCTACGGCAAATGAGCAAGAGTGTAATGTTGGCACTGACATTTTATTAGCTTGAGAAGGGGCTGCATGAGTTAACTTTCTGTGGCAATGCTGAGGACCTCCCGTCCCCCGCCATCAGTAAAGCCTGTACACAGCACCAGGTCTCCACCCACTGTAGCTTGGTTCCCCCTCTCCCGTGGGGCCTGATGTCAGAGAAACACCCCCCCAAGAGCTCGGAGGACACTGCTGCAACCGGTACCCGGGAAGACAAGAAGGTGGACACTCACGCTCAGTGCAGTACTGGCCTTTCCAGCCGGGGTTGCAGACTTTCTCGCCACGCTCTCCACAAGTGAAGTGACCAAAGGCATCGTCCCGGGGTCGGCAGAAGACAGAGCAGCCTTCTCCGTAGTAGTGCTCGTCGCACACGAAGCGATAGGAGTACTTGAGGTCAGTGCGGCCGCTGCTGTGCAAGTCCTGGGACCACTCTTCACCCACTGCCAAGTGCCTTTGGGTGGCCAGGCGGCTGATGAGGCGCTCGGGGTTTTCTGTGTGAAAGTGGAGAGGAGAGGCATGATTAGTGAGCCTGAAGCAGGCAGGGGCATAGGAAGATGCTCAACTGGGGGCCTCTAGCGGGAGGGGAACCGCAGAGGCAGAATGATAGGGCTGCATGCCAACAGCTTGGCCTCTCTTCCCATGGTCTCCCGAAGAAGAGCAGGGATGGGATGGGATGGGATGGGATGGGATGGGATGGGATGGGGGGAACGTGCTGCACACCGCAGAGAGAGTGG
>NW_009221454.1:9447-9708 GCF_000690835.1 Fulmarus glacialis
GGTACAGTTACCTGTGGTGAGGTCGTCGGGAGAGTCCGTATGCAGAGCCTCAATGATGAGCGAGAAGGTGCCCTGGGGAAAGAAGGAGCAGAGACAACCCACCGGGAGAGCGTGAGAGCAGGCAGGGCCAGGGGGCAGCGCCCCCAGCCCCCCAGGAGTTATCAGGCCCCGCCCAGACACCCCCGGGGGATCGGTGGCCCCTTGGAAAGTCGCTCGCCCAGCTGGGGTGGCCCGGGTGTGTGGGATGGGATGGGACGCGGA
>NW_009221455.1:0-15469 GCF_000690835.1 Fulmarus glacialis
GCGAGGGGAGGGAGTGATGGCTTCCGAGCAGCTTCTTCCCCTGGTGTCACAGGGACCGGTAGAAAGATAGATAAATATTTGTGTTTTGTGGTCGGCTACACCTGTGGTGGGCTCAATAAATCCTCTTGTCTGTCCAATAATGAAAACAGTGTTTCATGCTGGTGTGACACCACAAATATTTGCCGGGTCCACCTGGAGGTCATCAGTATGCGGTTGTGCCCTTCAGCCTCTCGTTTTCAGCTAGGATTTAACCAGCGCCTTTGCTCTCTCTTACCAACGCTGATTTTCCATTGTGCATACGACGAATCTTAATTGACAGCTGGAAGCTTACTTCTCGTTCACCTAAACAGCTTCCCTGTCTCCTGTATTACGCCACTAATGTGCTATGGGGTTAATGAATACAAACAGAAAAGAAGGAGGCAACATGTTTAAACAAACAATGGCTATCTTGGAAAGGCTGGGATGAATGCCTCTTCTTGCAGGACACAGATTTAGGCAAAACATTAAGCTGTTTTCTCTGCGCGTTATATTATGCCAACATACATTTTGTAAATACAGGTCACCCACTGTTATTTGATATTTACCTGGCAACGTGATGAATCTCCTTATGTATGAGGTAGTGATCTCAGTTCAGAAGACACTTTGAGTCTAAAGGGCAATATGTCTGTAGTAAATAATACTTCTTATTCCAGGAATTGTTTATTCTGAGTAACAGGAATGCGTCTGAATTATTATTATTATCCTGACATGATGCTCTGTGTCATCTGGTCCTTTTTCTGTCATCTCCCTTCTTTAATCCTGTTAAGTTGTCCAACAATGATATACCTTTACCAGTAATAAGAAATATAAATCTTTATTGCCTATATGTATGTCTATATTCCACAGGAATCTTCTGTAGCTCTTGTCATCTGTAGAGCAATTCTTATGTGTTACATAAGAAATGTATCTTTTTGTCCATTTTTCACTCATTGCTTCTTGCTTGTCTACTACAGGAAGTAGTAAATAGAAGCAATGGATTTGTTTTCTAGTACAGCCATCCCTCTCTAAACCAAGCACTCAGGTGACTAATGACTTCAGGTGCCTCTGTGCCTCTAAACGTCCAAGGTCCGGATTTCTTCTGAGTTTAAAAAAGAAAGAAAAAAAAGAGAGATCTCCATGTCACACATTAATTAAAACTTCCAAATAGAATCGTTTTAATCTCATTTTCACCTCTCTGTATGAGCTTCCCATTGTTGCCAGTTTCCCCAACAGACCTCATTATCCTGGAGGTTTCTTAAAGCTCCAGTCAGAGGATTAATTTGATTTTGTGAGAAGCCCAGCTTTTACCAAAACAAAATCAACAGCAATAGTAACAGTAATTTAAAAGAAAGAAGAAAAGGGAATTTGTGGTCTCTGTGACTGAGCACAAAACCTCAGACACTAAATGAACAAAGAGAACGAACGGGGGAAAAAGATTTTAAAAATCCTTCTATTGCTTTTCCACCTGCATGATTATAAGCAAAAAGAATATTTTATCTCCTTTCGATCTTGATGCACGCTTTTTGAATGTTCCAGATTGCCAAAATGACATCCTGACTTCCTTGAAAGTTTATCTAATTATCACTTCTAAAAGCTGAGTGTGCATTTTAAAGGCAACACACAGTTTCAGCCAGCTAAGAAGAGAGAGGTGGGTCCTGGATCCAGTGCTGTGTGGAGGTATCTCCGGGATATCTTAACACTGGGCAAGACGAATAAAAAGTAGTTTCGAAACTGCCATTGCTTCAAGTGTATCTTCATCTACTTTCTTGGGGAAGGTGGTGTTTATAAGCGTAACATGCACACGCTGGTTCTACACACTGGTTCACACAGCTTAATATATATCTAAATCAATGGGCATTGGAACAGATAGCTTGTAAAAACTTGGCATAAACTTGATGACTCAAGTGGTTTAAAAATGGGATAAATTAATTAACTCTTCAGAAAAGTTAAGTTCAGCTCCTTATTTGTTAAGGATCAACTCAGATCACAGTAAGGAGGGCCAAGAAGTTCCTGAACGCCTGGATTCCTGTAGCTTTATTTTGAAAAAAATGTTGTGATTCCCAACTGTTGATACTCAATGTATTCTGGCGCTCTGACAGGTAATATGTGCAGTACAAACTGGGGGGGACTCTCTTCCTAGGCAGTACTCAGTTATCTAATAGGCGCTGTATCTTCCAGCCCCTACACGTCGGTGTATGTATGGCACTGATGGTCACCTCATTAACTTTGCTACCATTTATCCACACGTTGGCATCAGTTCAAAGGACACTAAGATCTAAGACATTTTAAAAGCTAAGCGAATCAGAGTGCCAGCGGAACAGTAACTAACCATGTACGCAGGCACTTCAGTATGAGTGACCTGCTTTAGAGCAGCTGCAGCTCCCGCTGAATTCAGCATGACTAATCTTAGGAACTTAGGTTACAAACTCTTAGGAAAATGCAAAACCCCATTCTTCGGGGCTTCTAAGACATAGTCCAAGTCTGACAAATGCGTTACAGATTTCATGCAGGAGTCATAAGCTTTGGATACAAAACGCTGAGGTGATGCTCTTACTGCTGCACGGCCATCTTTGTTAGCTATTCATTGCTGCCTTAAACTGCTATTTCCCTAAAGTAGATTGGGTTCTCTTCCCAATTCTTTTTTTTTTCCTTTGTGATTTTAATTTATTTTAGTTTGTTCATACAATAAATGAGTGGGTTTTTTGTTTTTTTTTTTTTAATTCTCCATAGTTTGGTTACAGTTTTCTTCATGTTTACATACAGTCTTCCTTCCTTCCTCTTCGTTCCAGAGTTGATTTCCCCCCATACTGAGAGCGGTGTTTGTAGCATTCACCCTTTTCCACAGATGAGAGATACTGGAGCATCCTTCCTTAAAGTCACTGGCTTGCATTACTGGGAAAGTACATTTAACATTGCTCATCCAGAAGGACTGGTTAAGTGACCTGCTTATATGCCTGCTTTAGGCCACTGCATTTCATTGGTTAGAAATGTAGTTCTGTTGAATGCAAAGGGAGACCCACTTTTCCCTTTACTTTTCTCTGTAAATGTAGCGCTTGCAGCAAAAATATGACGACTTTTTAACGGGATATGTTGTTGCTGTCATTATTTAGATAACTAATGTCACACTGGAGTAAGAGAAAGGGCCCAGGGTTTGGTTGCTTTCAGATTTTTTTTTGCAATTGACAAACACAGCAAAATATTGCACATTCACAACATGACAAAAGGCAAATAATAAATACAATCAGTGCAAATGATTAATGCTCTTCCCCAAGAGTTAACAATGACTTCTCCCCAGTACAAGACCTAGAAAGAAACACTTTGCAACAGACGCAAATATGCATAGTGTATGCACATAGAGTATGTATGCATAGTGTATGCACATAGAGTATGGGGGGAATGAAAGCACCTAGGATGTTGTATGGCACTGAGATTCGGAACTCCTCAAGCCACAGCTGCCAAAACTACAGCACTTGGGCTGAGTGCTCTTCAGAGAAACACAATTCCTGTCAGCATCAGCATTTTCCACTGCCAAAGGCTGAAGGTTCACAACAAAACTTAAAAAAAGAGGCCATTTTGCTCCCAGACGCTTGAGGCTGTCACACTGCTCAGCTATGACGTGCCCATCGAGGCAAAAAGAGCCACAGAAGTTCTGCACAGCGGAGTAGTGACAAACAGTTCCTGACTGTATCATTACAAGCAGTGCTGTGCAAGACTTCCAGAAAGCCACCGGGTTTAAAATGCTGCTGAATGTTACCGTGACCCTTGCAAAACAAGCCTGAAATTTACAGTTGATCAAGGATGGCATTTTAGGAACAATGAGCTCTTTCAGCCTGGAAGTAATTACTAGAGATGCAATAGCCATGAATATCACTCTACTGTTTCAGGCCTCAGTGAACGATTTAAACGGTCTCAAACCCACAGGAGTACGTAATGCTCCATTCCTGTCCCAAATCCTCTCCATCATTTCTCTTCCCTTTCTCCCATCTTACAAACCTGATAGAGGCATTGATGTTACTGGAGTGAAACATTACCCTGCAGTGTTTACTTGAACTGGAGCGGCAAGAGATATGACGCTTTATAAAGTGCCCTAAAATGGTAGCAAAATGCAACCCTACATGTGATCTCCTCTTAGGATCATCAAAGATTTCAGGGACTGTTACACGAGTAGACCAGGAACTAGCTTCCAAAGAGCTGTTTAAGTTTGTATTTTTTAATTCATTGCAAAAGGAATAACCTTTACGATATTTTCCACAGTCCCTTTACACTGCCCTGTGAACAGGGGGAGTACAGGGGAGGAGTCTTACACCAGCATGAGTTGTTCCCTCCGAGAGTGCTTACAGGACTCAGCTTTATGATCCATGAAATCCATGAAGCCCCAAGGAAAGCCTGTGTCCACAGAGAATTTCAGCTGATCTAGAAGCTGTTTATCAACTTTATTCATCCTCTTAGGTTTACATAGACACAGGAATAAAGAGTGGCTCAAATAAGAATGACTGCAAAAGAGTTATAATTTTATTGGACTGAATTATCCCTAAAATGAATAAATATTTAAATGTGAGCAATCATATTGCAGCCACACACATTAGATGTTTATTGTCCAGTGCTGACCTTGCATTCACACCATTTTTCTTCTTCTATTTTTCTTTGTAGGTTATTTGATGATGTTATTTTCAGTTCACTTCATATGGCTCTTCTTTGCTGTTCACAAATTGCCAGAGACTAATGGGACAATTCTTCAGCTATTACACTGAAATGAGCACTACAATGCCCTGGTTATGTTTCATATTTCAATACATGGGAGCACTGCATGCCATCTTTTCCCTTGAATTTTCAATGTATTAAACTTTAATAAAGATATTATTCAACGTTAGGTAAGACTACTGACTCCAACGAATTCCTTTTTAATTTTTCAGTGTATAGTCCAGGCGTGGCATCAGTGCATCATTGAGTCAGGCCAGATGAGATCTAAATCACAGAGGGGGTAGGATGCTGGCAACCAGTCTGAAAAAATTCTGTGACTGTCTAGTGACAAAGCTTTCAAGTAGGAGCAAGAATCCAGGACTTGCACTCCTTGCTGAGCGCCTTGAACGCAGTGAACACAGGTCCCACTTGCATCTTGCTGCAGCTATAGTGTACAGAGCACAGCACCCATCACAGTTTTTCAGAGGTCACAGAAGTAATTTTTGCAGCTGTACTTCATTTAAAAATCTGATTTTTTTTTTTTATTCCTGTACATAAAGAACAAAGCCTTCTGGGCTTATATGTTTTAGTACTTGCAAGACTCTAGGCAACTTGTCTGGCATTAACAGCCAAGAACACAAAGCAAGTGTTTCTTATGGTATGTAAGAGAACTGAGGTGCAGCCATTCCTTTAGAAATGAGAGGGGGTTGGACATTCAACTTCCCTTTATATTCAGTAATCTTCCACAAAACATATGTTTTCTACCCAGATAAACTGTCTCACTATATATCCTATGGAAAGAACTACGTAAATAAAGCAGTATCTTTTATTAAGAGACAAAATTTTGAAAAAGTCAGTCACATTATTGGGAGCAGTTCTGATTTCTTTTTCTTAAAATATTTGGTTCCATGTCTTGCCTTTAGCGATTGCCTATCACAGAGCTATAAGTGGAGATGCAAATCAAACAGGCAGAGGAGGTAACCGAGGTAGAATGACGTTGCTTCTGAATCTCCGTCGATGGTGTGTAAAATGCATTGATTTATACTGCCAGCTGCTTGAGATGAGAACAGAATCCCCCCTTGTACAATCTCTCTTGTAAAATGTTGAATAAACTGTTTCGAGGCACCTATAAATAACGGTGTAATCACCTAGTGCAACACGCTAGCCTGACCTGAGTATTTTTATTTGTGGGCAGTTATTTACATGGGTATCCCCAGCTAACTTACTGGGAATTCTGGAGCAAGGAGTTGTCTGCTCATGGAGACAAAGCATCTGGGCTGCAAGAGCTAATGTTTGCTCTTATCTCCTGGTTTCACCCTTCTTGCAGTTGGATCTGTTGAGGAATACTTATGCCTTTGACTTACTTGAGCATGTGTAGATGCTACTATTAGATGCAAAGGTCAAAATGCCTAAGGGGCTCCCACATTTAGATGCAGGCTCGTGAATTGATTAGGTATTTATTCTGCAGAATTTATTTAGTCTTCAGGCTACATTATTTAAAATTTCTTTTAGTCTGCACAATGGTACTTTGATGTCTTAGTCACTTAAACGATTTAAAAAATACTACCTGTTATTTCTTCCCTTTTTTTCTCTTTCATTCCACTGTGTTTTTTCTTTTTTAGTTTTTTTTTAAATTTCTGTCTTTAAGCATGTTGTATGAGCTATTTTGGGCATTTCTGTGTCATGCTGAAGTGTCCAGAAAGTCATGTAGATACCGTATATTTAGATATATGGTATGTTTAGATATCAAATAACAAACTTAAGAGGAAGCAGAGAGAAGTCCTGACCTTATGTCACTTGGGCATCTGAACTGTCCACTTCAAAAACTCTTAGGTTGACAAGTCATTCAAAAGCTTTTAAATTTAAAGCTTTTAGATTTAAAGCATTTAAATGCGAAGCTTTAATTTTCTAACCTGCCATTTATCATGGCATATTATTTAATTATGATGAATAGTGCATATGAGCATATGTTTGTCATAATATGAGAAACCTCATGGCTGGTCTACTGGATAGGCCACTAGATGTGGATCAAGAGAATTGGGTTCTGTATGTCTCTTTGTATCTCAGCCCTTCAGTTTTTGGGGACACTGGCATGGGACATGGGTGAAATTCATAGAATCATAGAATAGTTTGGGTTGGAAGGGACCTTCAAAGGTCACCTAGTCCAACCCCCCCAGCAATGAGCAGGGACATCTTCAACTAGATCAGGTTGCTCAGAGCTCCGTCCAGCCTGTCCTTGAATGTTTCCAGGGATGGGGCATCTACCACCTCTCTGAGCAACCCGTTCCAGTATTTCACCACCCTCATTGCAAAAAATTTCTTCCTTATATCTAGTCTGAATCTACCCTCTTTTAGTTTAAAATTCATGTCTTTCTTTTGAAGCTGAATGAGACTTCTGGACTGTAAATTCCGAGCTACATAGACTCTAATTTATCATACAAGGTAGTGAATGCACTGAGGCACCCAACTTAGAGGGGCCATATAAATTTGGTATAAACGGGGGAAAAAAGCACAGAACTAAAATACTCCTATAAAATGTGAGATGCCACTGTAGATGCAGGTAATTCCTTAAGGTTTTCTCCCTCCCTTGATTTTTTTGCACTAGTTTTTTTTTCAGTTAATTAGGCTTGCTGTTAAAAAAATCAGATTCAAATACAGAAAATATTCATATTCTCCAGTGAGTTGTAAATGCTTCTTCCTGTCATTAACCACAGCTGCTTTCCTGCAGCCAGATCTTCAATGCTCTTGCACTGCCACTGATTCATATTAACTTCAGATCAACTACTCATGTAATAATAAGGTCTCGCTGTTAGAAGAATCTCTCTGCTAAATAACAGTTCCACAGGTTACTGTTTTTTCAAAGAAACAGACTAAGTCATGGGTTGAATTTATTTTGCAGGGCAAACTTTTAAACCTCCTCAATATCTTCTGACCTGCTGCAGGAGAAAACATCTCTTCAGCTGGGACAGATTTGCACTGATTAGGTTTGTCATTATTTTTAGTTCACGTTTGACTAGGTAGGAATTACATAAAAAACAGGGAAAATCTCAGATGTGAATTCATACACTATTCCCTTGAATGCAGCTGTTAAAAAATCCCCATGGATACTATTAGCCTTGCTTCTAGCACAGTAGTCACATTGCCATTCTCTGTGTGCTTAGTGAGAGTGAGTCAAGCCATGTAATAGCTGTAAAGAAGCCTGAGATTTAAAAAGGTCCCTGAGTTATTTCATGCTATGAAGTATTCATTTTTTGAATCAGATTTGTCAGTACCAGTGGTACAGATGATCAGCATCACTTCAGAGCCATATTTCCTTAGACCACAGTACTTCTTAGAGAGATCTGTCCCTGATGGATACATTTAGCAGGGTCAAACCATTTTCTCTGAGATGGTGGAAACAGCAGGGGACATAAGGTAACAAGCTGATACTGAATGCCCCTGAAAATGAACCGTTTAATGAGTTTCATCTTAGGAAGTGAGTGTCCACAGAGACCTTGGATAGAACAACAGTAGATGGACCTTAAAGACATTGGCGTTTCTGCTAGCAAATGCAGCTGTTGATAACTCAGACAGAATTACAGACTTTGAGGTGCAATTGGTGTTTGCTTCCAGAAAGACCTGGCTTGTTAGATCTTCACCCTAGGTGACAGAAGAAAGAGAAAGTGGTCTAAAAAGTTGCAGGCAAAAAGAGGGTCTGTATGTTTTTGACTATGACAGATTCAGTTCTTAGTAAGTTTGCTGCTTGATTACAGTGCCTAAACATTATATGAGGCATTAAATTGAGACATTGTGAAGGTGAGCCGATTCCGAAGCAAGCCAGATGTCTCCAAATTTAGAGTTGCAAGGTTCAGCATTCACAGAAAAGCTTGTTGCCCTTCCTCCTCTCCTTCCCAAAAGTGCTAGCTCTCAGAAAGCAGAAATTACGGATGCCTTAGCAATTCATTTGGGACATCTGGACATTAATGTAATACGGATTAAACTAAGAGTAATTTCTGCCTCTTCCCACTCCTGCAGTCCCCCCATATATTTCACCTGTCAACATCTTTCTTCAGTCTAAGGCCTGCATCTTTTTTCCGTGTGAATGGTGCAGAATCCAAGATTAGTAACTTTTTCTGTGGTGAGCCCCACTTTGAGGTTTATTCAGCTTTCATCTACTCTGCCATAAATCAGGAGTAAATCAATGCACGTTAGCAGGACCAATCACACTGGATCTGAACTGGTGAAGCATGAAGAGAGTCAGGCTCCTTATGTCCTATTTCTGTTGTGCATTCACCTTGCTGTTTCTAGACCCTTCATTGCTTGGGTTTGACAATGTCTCAAGCTTGTGAACGTGATGGTTCAACTTTACCGGCATTTAGAATTGTCTCTACTAAATCAGAAAAAGAAAGATGCTCTGTAATTTCTGGACTTTCTTTTTCTCTTTGTTGCTGTTTTTGCTATTGAGTAGCTTTCACAAATCCAGCTCTCTTGAATGTAAAGGAATTAGACTGTCAACTAGTCTTTACTTTAATAGGTTGAGTAGTGCCTTGTATCTGTAGCTTCTCTCTTTAGGAAATTCATCTTTCTGAAATGCCCTGTGATTTTTGTAGGAGCAGTTTACAAAAGCAGGTGGACATGGAGAACTGTTTGGCACAGTAGTTTGTTTGCAGAAAAAGAAAAAGATGCCCTACCTGGATAAAGAAGCTGTAGTAAAGAAGGTGTAGTGAAACATTTGCTCCAGGATGAATGACCTCAGGGTGCTCTCCTAGCAGTTTCAGCTAAGCTCTGAAGCAGTGATCTTGACAGAAGGCACTTGTAAACACTGGATGGTTTTGAAAACACGACCCCAGGGTGCATGCTTTTCCCGTTGTCCATCATTAAAACATAAATGGGGGGGGGGGGGGGGAGCAAGGGGAAGCAAATAAACGTTTTGCAGAACAAAAGATGTCATAAAGTCTGGCCTCACAAGGATGTTAGTGTGTCTTCCACATTATAGATATTAAATGCAGTAAGGACTGCAAAGGACTAGCAACCAAATGCATGTAAAATAGCTTCATGTGCATATTATACTAATAGAAAGGGCAAGCACATGCAATGAGGAGATGCTGAAGCAGCTGAAGTTGTGAACCTCCTGTAACTTGAAACTAACTTTATATAGCTAAACTTTTAAAATCTGACCTAGCCTAAGCTTTTAGACACGTAATTAAGTGATCATGCGAGGATTTTTCCCCTTCTGAAAAGAAATTGGCAAATCCCTTCTGTTCAGTGGAAAAGTTCCATGGCGTTAATATCCCTATGTTTTCCACTTAAATTGAGAATTCAGGACTGTAGTGGATTCACATGTTGGGTCCTGTCAAGCACTTTATTCTCTCTGTCATCCACAGAAGGCTTCAGAGCCATGCCATCTATTCATAATACCAATTTCTTTTTCTTTTTGCTTTTGCTTTCTGAGCATGTTCCAGAAAGTTACTGAGGTGTCCAATTTCTGATACGTCTTGACCTACAGACACAACATCATCAGTAATGACTGCCAAAGGACAAGGACAAAGAGAGGTGGAGGGAATTGCTTTCTTCCTGCGCTGAACAAGCAATGTTACCAGAATTCAGTAAAAGTAATGAAGAACATAGTGGAACTGTGAAATTAGGTATTCAAAACAGTCAGAAAATCCATGTGTTAAGGTTGCCTGTGGACTTTTTAAAATATGGAAATAGCTGATATATAACAGCATTTTTGCTTATTCTGCCAGCCACTCTTTCTTAGCTCTTTTATGAGCTCTGTGGTACCAACACTGATGATGACAGACTGCAAGGATTATTTCTGCATGTTGTTCTAATAGAAGGTTTTTTTTGGGTAACGATAGTGATAACACATGGACAAGACATTCATTCAAACTTTATTACTTTGGGAGGGTTATGTCATCATAAAAATGAGGGACATTCAAAATTTCTGACACCTGAATGACCCAGCATCAGTGGAAAAAAGATGTTTCAGTGGCATTGCATGCTATGTCTGCCCCTGAAAACTGCAGCTCCTTTCTAAGGTTGCTTTTAGAGTGGCATTATTGAATGCTATGTTGCTATGAACTGTCAATTGAACTGTCAATCTATGGCTATGAAATACCTTGGCTAGCAAACTTTCTGTTATCTTAGAAACGCAAAATGCTTCAATCCTATTTGGAGCAGCATAACTTAAGCATCATTCCAGAAACAGTAGTGACATTTCCCTCTACCCAATGGTAGGATGCTCAGGCAGAGCAGGAGATGCTCACAGCCAGTCACCCTCTCTACCCTGAGGCATTTCAAGACTATACCTGCACCTCCTAAGAGGGAAGTCTGTGTGGATTGCTTCCACTCTCTTTTGCTGTTGGTCTCACTAGTGCAGCCTGCCAGCTGAAATACATGCATACAAAACATGTCTAAAGTTTTTGATGATCTACATGTTGCAAAAATCCCAAGCTTTTTTTTTTTTTTTTTTTTGGCTGGGGGAACAAGCACGCATGGTTAAATTTCTTGTTTTCAGTGTGAATCACTCTCCTTTTGTGTTCTACTCCCAAAAGATTTTTCTTACAGCATCAAGGACATAATAAAAAGAGAAGATATAGAATGACACAGGTCATGCTTATTCCCTGATGCACTGCTACCTAGTTTGTTTTTAACAATAAATGTTAGGCATCAGTCCTTCTAAGAAAACCATGGGAAAAATGATAATTTTCCATTTCATTAGGGGAAATACTTTGCATCTTCTAGGAGTGCAGTTCTTCAGGTTTTCAAAAATGAAAAGCTTGACCTTTAATAATAGCATCTTTTATTTAAGTGAATCCCCCAGCTTACCTTGTGCTCATTCTAGTAATAGTGCACTCAGCATTGAGATATCCTGTGTTAAATGAATATGGCAAACTCTCACTTGAGCAGAAATATTGTAAAGCAAATATCATTAAGGACTATTGGCTATGGAAAAGTGCTTATGGTAAGCACTCTGTAGCAGCTCAGCTTATTTTCCCCTTTACTTTTTCATGCTTTCATCTGAATTCTTTCCACTGAACTCTCTGGCTGAAGCTGAAACACTTGTATGGCACAGACAATCCCACTTAAATTATACCTTGTAACTAACTACCTCAGCCTAATATATCTCAAATCTCCACTAAAATGGCTCCCAGGAGTTTCAAAAGTTAATATGATCGAAAGAATATTGCTACCACTGTGTTGCCCTTTAAGGAAGACAATGTAAAGGAGATGTTAACAATGTTCCTTCTGAGTTTTTCCCCGTAAATACTCCAAAGATGTTTCTTCCACGCTGAAACCTGTAAAAGTATTTGCTCATACTGAATAACTGAGCTCAGATGAGAATTAAATTATACAGTTTGTCTGCTTAAACCTCTTATCGTCCCTGACTGCTCTCTTGTCTTTGTACTTAGTTATCTCAAAATTTGTTTATTAACAAATTCCTGCATGGAATTTGGTCTTTACATTAGTGTCAGCTTCGTCTTCATGGAACTGCTAGTCCAATGTGTGTATGAGGGAGCAAGTAAGCCAGATATTGCCTGGGTGTCTTTGTTTGCCATTCACAGACATCCTATTTTCCATTTAAATTTCAAGTTCTTCAATGAGATGAAGGGTAATTGTGCACCATATGTGTTTGTTCATTAATACATGGTGTAGTAGTATTAATTATGGAAAAATGAATAAGCAGTATTACAGTTGTTATTTTGACCAATAAGCTGAAAATCCATTTTCCTATATGGTCTTCATAATCTTGTAGTGGGAATCATATCTTTGTCTTTTGAAACTGGGATAGTAAAGAGATGGTTCGATAAGCTGCAAAAGAGTGAATATCAGTGTGTATAAGAACTATAGGCTCTGAAACTTCATATGGCTGCTAATACTGAGGCTTCTGTACCTGTATTAAGCCAATTAATACTTGTTTAATTGTATTAAGTCAATTAATCTCCTCAGCGGCTGAGGGAACTGGGGTTGTTTAACCTGGAGAAGAGAAGGCTGAGGGGAGACCTCATTGAGCTCTACAACTACCTGAAAGGAGGTTGTAGCGAGGTGGGGGTTGGTCTCTTCTCCCAAGTAACTAGCAATAGGACAAGAGGCAATGGCCTCAAGTTGCGCCAAGGGAGGTTTAGATTGGATATTAGGAAAATTTTCTTTACTGAAAGAGTGGTCAAGCCTTGGAACAGGCTGCCCAGGGAAGTGGTAGAGTCACCATCCCTGGAAGTGTTTAAAAGACACGTAGATGAGGTGCTTAGGGATATGGTTTAGTGGGCATGGTGGTGTTGAGTTGATGGTTGGACTCGATGATCTTAGAGGTCTTTTCCAACCTTAATGATTCTATGATTCTATGATTCTATAATTATAGGCTGAAAGTCTGAAAGTAAGGGGAAGTGAGAAATACAAACTGAAACAAAATACGTGATTTTCACAAGTGCAGAGTCACTGACAATGGTAGCAGTTCTTGAGAAATAAAAAGCCTTTCTGAAAAAATCAATTTGCTTACTTAGGAGAATAAATGTGCATTTCGGAGCTGAAGCTTAGGCATCTATTTTTGAAAAGTGTGTCCCGTGGTCCATGCAGCTCTGTCTGAGCAATTATGGCCTTCAACATGCAGTTAGAAGCATGGACAGTTTCTCTGCTACAGGCAGGAGAAGTTCAGTTGCAGTAATGTTCTGCCATTTCCCTCTGTGATGTTTCCTTAAGCAACCCATAATTCACAAGCACTGAGTCTCAATAGCATGAGTTAGACATATATTCTTGTGGATAATGCTAACCCATGTATTCTCGGGGCTTGGAGGGAAAAAACAGTGGGCGTATGATTCAGGGTTCAAAACCCTGGAGAATTTGCCTCTCAGCGTTTCTCAGAGGTATCTTGCATTTTTCAAAGGCAGTGGTGCCTGACTTGAGCTGAACACTCAGATTTGCTACAAAGCATAACTGCAGCATCTTACCCCAAACGACTGCAGAGATTAAAAAGTGCTGGTATGCTGTATGTCTTACACTGTTTCACTTCAAGTTCTGTGTATTTCTCAAGCTGGCAAAGAGGTGGAACGATATTTTTTGGTGAGTCACATCTCTTTTACCATATTGTCTCTTTGGATTTTTCTCCCATTAATGGCAACAGCTAAGAGCTCAGACTCCTCTTTGAACAATCAGACTAAAATGTCTTGCAATTCTGTTTTAATATTTTCTATAAAGGTAATTTCAGTACCTTAGCTTTTTAAATGCACAAAAAATGCACCATAAAATCTGATGTATGCAACAGATTCATGTAGGAAGAGCTTCAAGTAAGTATGAAAATACAACATGGATAGAATTGGAGTACTTGGGTATCTTGGAAATCATTCACAAAAAATCTTTCATGGTGCCTTTGGAACTATTCGGAGGTGTTCTGTCGGAGTGCAGATTGGATTAATGGAACTGGGGATAACTGACACATCTGTGTCAGGTATTAACATGCTTCAGTGGAGAGAACTGATGATAAAAGAACTAATGCTCTGCTGAAATTAGTAGATTTTGTTCCAATAATCATTCTAAAGATGTCCATAAGAGGCAAGTCATGCTTTTAAAAAAAGAATACAAAGAAGAATGAAAAGTAGTTTTCAGCAGCTTAGGCAGATTAATGCAATGTTTGAGTGCCACCCTTAATTGTTGCTTAATATTAAAACAGCAATACAATGGGGAGCAAGGATAGCCTATGTATTTTCCTAGCAATAACTCAAGCATTTAATTTTTGTAAGGATATCAATAGCAACTAATACACTTACAGACTGGTAAAAAAAAATCGTCATTATCTTCTTTCAAAGCAAATCTATTTATCCGTGGTTTCTCCCCTCAGAAAACATGGCTGGAGTTTCCTCACTTTATGCTAATACTCAAGCCTAACCTGAGTGTTTTGGTCTGCCTAAAGAACTTGTTAACGAGAACCGAATCCTGCCACCTGTTTTATTGCAGAACAGAGACCTCTCCCACACCACATCGGTCTTTAACCTGCAGGATGAAGATGGTTGGTCTGGGTGAAACCTCCATGTCACTGTAGTGGGACAGGCTGTGAGCAGCCTTTTCCCCAGTGTTTGGAAAGAAGGCAGCTGCAACCAAGTATTTTTCTCCCTTTTTGAGCAGTCAGTCCTCATATCCCCTCACACTATCATTTCAAAGGCCTGACACAAATGAGGGTAGGCTTTTCAGTTCCCTCAAAAGGGATGAAGAAAGCCCTGGAGGTTGGGGTACAGTCTGCAATAGCCTGTGAATTAAGCTATGTAAAAAGCTTAAAAGTTCCCAAGCCAAGGTGAATGATGTTATTTTTCAATTTAATAGGTGTGGTTTACTTACATTAACAGCCTTGATAAATGTTCCAAACCACTAGTTTGTTGCTTCCTTCATGACACTCCTAGCCAAGTTGCCTTGTCCTGCAGAACAGCTGCTGAGATCAGGGGTGGCCAGACACAATCCTGTAGCAGAAAATTAGCCTGGATAGGCTTATAAGATATTGCTTTATTTTGCAAAGTGACACCTATACCCATTCGCCTCCTTATGGTGCTGAGGAAATGACAACCCTCCAGCACTATCAGGTCTGTTAAATGTCCTAAATCAGTACCAACGTTTTGAGTCTGGAAGAAGGGGAAAGGCCTTAAGTCTACTCCTTCCCTTCCCTTCTGTAACAGAACTCCTATCAATAGTAACAGGCTCAAGAATTGCCTAGTAGCTTTTGATCCAGCAAGCAATCTGGAAAGTGCTTAAGGGTCCATTTAGAGAAAGGCACCTGTCAAGCAAAGAGTGGAACATTTGTCTTGCT
>NW_009221455.1:15500-59836 GCF_000690835.1 Fulmarus glacialis
AAGGTCACATAAAAGCTACAATCTCCCCCCCGCCCTCATTTATTTTAAATATATTTGATCCTGCTGTGCATGAGGCCTCAAATCCATAAACAAGAATGCTCTTAGACTCTTACTTTTCCTGACAGTAAGCTTTGGGACTCAGGTGGATTGAACTGACAGAGAGCTTTATTCAGGATAGCTCAGTATGAGATTCAGTTCTCAAAATAATGATTTGATTTCACTGAGGGGCATGGAAGATCTTTTAAAATGTGTGTTCAGGCCCACAGGTAGCAATAGGTCAAAGTACACTCAGGGCAGTTTCTAAACAACCCCTCCATGGTCTAAATGAAGCCATTATGTTGTGAATTGGAGGTACAATTACGATCTCTCATCTTATAGTAAGGAGCCTTCAGACCTGCTCCCTAGTGACAAAATTAACTTCAGAAAAACCCAAGAATCCTGAAAGAACATCAGAGTAGGAGCACTGGGTGGAGGCAGTGTGAAAAAGAAAGAAAAGTAAGAATGAGCATTGTACTTTGACTAAACTTTTCTTCTCCTGCAGCGTGGAGGGCATCTTGTGAAAAGAACATCTCTGTAGGTGGGATTTTTTTTGTTCCCCAAGCTCTCACAGTCTGTGTTTAAAAATATCAGCTTTTACTTTAGGCAAAAGGAGAAGCATTTGTGTTATTAAAGAAGATGAGTAAAGGCTGTTGCTAGCAGAACAGATTTGAGCCGCATCACAACAATGCAGCATCTGGGTTAAGTATAATAGTTAAACTGCTGGCTGTGTTAGTGGAGCTGCCTTCTGTAGTGAAAAGCTTTAGCACTTGCTTTAAATCTCAGAGATCCCAGGGCGGTTTGAGCAGCAACATCTTCCATAATTAATTGCATGTGTAATGCAGTCCATTTGGGAGGTCTGTGATTACTTGCCTGTATGTTACCCGAAGACATTACAATATCAATAGCACTACTAATTTTAATTAAAACTTTGGAATGTCTGCCTGTTGAAATATTCATTATTATCACTTGATTATGTTGTTTTGTAATCTTCTGCACTCTCTCTTCATTACTGATTATCAAGACTATGCAAAAGTATGACACTTTAAAGCACATACTTCCTCTATAAGGGCAACAGTCTTCAGAAATGTGTTTTAATTTTGTTTTTGTTAGGAGACAAAATAATCTCCCCCTCCTCAAAGTACTAAGAATCTCTGTAATACACAGAACAAGCCCACGTCTGTCGTGCCTTCAATCCTACAGTGCAACTGAGCTACAAAATGCTGACTGAAATTGAAAGCTCATGCTGTGGTTTGTTCATTTATCTTTTATCTCTGGATTTTTTCATGCAGATCCACCTGATAAAGATGAGATTGAAATATATCCCAAGCAGACTCAGCCAATGTCACAGTTTGCAGTCGTAGTCCAAGAAAGATGTGGGAGTGTTAGAGCAAAGGAATTACACCTTACGAAACACGGTTTGTGTGGGCTTCAACCTGCACTGCTTCTAAGAATCCCATCAGCAGGTAAAATAACCGAATATCTATATTGTCGACGTTGTTGATCGAAGGTAGAACAACAGAAAATGGCTTCATCAGGGATTTCTCAAATCATGGTATTTCTTTGCAAAAAGATAAAGAGGGAATACATTCAGGATGCACCATGTGCACATGAGAATCAGTCACCCAACCCTGTTCCTGCTAATGAATGACAAGAAAGCTGTCTCCAACTTTGTGGATAAAAGGGTTGAAAATCTTTTAGTGGACATCTCATTGCTCCACCAGTTACGTCATTGTAATTAGCTTGACTATATTTTTTCAAGAAGCAAGGTGATTCACCTAGGCTGCAGTGACAGAATAATTGATAATTCAATTTCATGTAGTTTTCCTTTAAAATGTTCTAATCTAGCATGACATAAACAGCAAACTCTCAGGTTGTCACTGAGAGTCTATAAAAATGGATTTTCGTAATCTGAAATTCCACCTTCTAAGTCTCAAACAAAGTATTTTTGACTTCAACCCTGTACTTGTGCATCAATTTTTTTTTCTATCAGTGGCCCAAAGTCTCATTTTCCAAAAACTCTCCACCCCCCTTCCCTCAGATTTCTTTTTGGCTCAAAAAATCCTTCTCTCAAGCTGCATCTATTGGGATGGACAAAGGAGTTTCAGTGAGTTCTGTTCAAGCATCAGAAATTATTTTAGAAAACTAACCACTCATTCAGCTAGATTCGCAAGAAATTTTTAAAGAAGCTTGTAGCCTGTGGCTAGTCAGAATATAGCACTCCATGGGCATTATATAACAGATTCTACGCATCTAGAAAGCCACACAAAAATAAAACTTCAACATTAATGGAGCAAGAAGAAGGTTGTGAATAACTGCTGCCAATAAATACTAGCTCCTTTGGAAGGAAGAATGACCTCAAGAGTAGAAATAAAATGTGCTGATGCTCATAGACCACAAGAAGGTAAGAATCAGTTTGCCAGCACTGCAGAAAATTCTGCAGCAGCTGATATTTTTATATACTGTATAAAAATAACTACCATCGTTTCTTTGTCCCATCAGTAATTTTATTGCTTTAATTGTAATCAGCTTGATAGTAGTTATTTCCTTAGTGACCTATGCAACAAAATATTAGGAAGATGGTTTTGCAGACTATTAAAGAGATAATTTAAAAAGAATTGTCCACTGCAATAGCTATGATATATAATATTCATAGACTCAGCAACTATCAGGCCTTAAGAGATGATCTGTGATCATCTGCAGCACATCACGCTGCCCCAGGACTTCTCTGAACAGAGGAATCTCCCTTGCATCCTTGTAGCGTGGATGTGCTCAGCCTGGTGGTATCCCCAGCTCATCGCCCTCATTTGTGGCAATTTGGGATGGGCTGTAAGCTGTATGGACTATTCCAGTAGGCCAGGAACTTCTCTGGCTTGCCCCAGTGCTCAGGGAGAGGCTTCGTGGCATAAGTAGCAGCTCACTGAAAGTCCAGGACGGTTGGGGCACTGGTGTACCTCAGGCAGGCAGTGCACACTCGTGGCAGGTCCCTGTTTGAAATGGGGACAAAAGCAGGGCTGCAAGCCCGAAGACAAAATCATGTAAGAATACATCCCACCTGGATTTAAAATTGCCCAATGTCGATATGTTGTCCACTGCAACAGTAGACTGAAAACACTGACTGGTTACCTATATATTTCTGAGTACAGCTCAGAAATTTTGTCATAACATATTGATAGTTTTAATTTCCAGCTATTGCATCTTGTTGTATCGTTGCCAGCTAGATGGAAGAACCAGCTATTGTCAAATTTCTCTTAGGCACTTCTGTCTTTCAAATTGCCAACTAATTTCCATTTTGTTCAGCTAAGAGATGAATTCCAGGTTGAGAGATTTAGGTCCTTAAACAGAGGTACCATTTTAGATGCTCTGATATATCCTGGCTGGCCTCCAGCTGCCCATTTAGAAAAGCACTGGTCTCCTGTAAGTACGGGGTCACACCTGCCATCTCCTCCCAGATGTCTTGCATTATAACCCAGCCAGTAAGTTCTTGTGTTTAGAACAGGCCTGACTGGGATACTCCTTTCCATCCACTTTGGGACAGTCAGGCCTCTTCCAGATTTCAGCAAGTCAAAATAAGGTACTCACAATAATTTTTCAGTTTTGAACACCAGCTGAGGACTGAGAAGAATTACAATTTATAGAATAATGATGGTTACTGAAAATGGAAGAAGCCTCTTAAAAGGAGATTAAAAGCTACAGGCAAAAGGGTAAAATACTTGCAGTTGGTACAGTGACTACTAAAAGACACTGTCAGGGATACCAGCTGTATCCAAAAGGCTTTGAAAAGCCCAAACAAAAGCAAACACAGTTTAACAGCGGAGTATTATTGGCTAGAAGAGAGTATGAATTAGGCCAAATTAAAAGCAAAAGTGGAGTAAGGATGAAGATTTTGAATAAGCTGCCAAGGGTAAAAAGAACCAGTTCCTTTTTTTCTTCAAATTGATCAAAATGAAGAAGCTTACCAGAGAGCTTGTAGGACAGACAGATTCTCAGGATGTAAAGGGAATGGTCAGAGGTGGTCAGTCTGTAGCAGAAATGAGTTATTTGCCTCGATGTTTTCTTGAAGACGATATGGGGAAGTCTTTAAAAAGAAAGAACATGAGGAACCATCTCAAAATGAAAAGTCAAGTTAAATTTCTCAAACTGAAAAGGTTTTAGACAAATAGGTAAAATGAAGAGTAATAAATAAAAGAATGAGGTGATGTTCTTTCAAGCATTTGAACAGAACTTTAAAATGAAATTATGAATCAATCACAATAGTAGACAATGGTAGTGTAGTTGCCTAAATAATTTCCAACATTAGGGGACTATAAAATGCCAGATGACAAAAGAAATACAGAGGACTACAGACTAGACTTTGATTTTCCTACAAGGTATGTAAAAACATAACAAACAACAGACTTAAGTAGACAGAATTCAAGAACACAGTCTTTCTTACACAGATACAAGAATATGACACGTGGCAAAGAATTAGCAGGGCTTTCATATAGGGGACGTCATGCCTCACAAATAACCTAGTGTTCTTTGAAAGAGTCAGTGATATATGAATATAATTACCAAGTTGATCTACTTGGATTTCTAAACAGCTTTTGACATGATCCCTCATCAAAAAGGTTTAAGAAAACTAAGCTGTCTTGAGATAAAAGATAAATTCCTTTTGTGGCTTAATAAAAGCAAATATGGTAGGAAATGCAAAGACGGGAAAATGTGATTATGTGATTACGTGAAAGGTACAGATAAGGAAAGGCATTACAATGGATGCTGCTGTTCAGGAAGTCTAGCTATTCAATATATTCCTAAATGACCTAGAAAAGAAAGTAGATATAGGGTAACAAAATTTACTGCTGATGAGATATTATTCAAGGTATTCAACTCTCAAATTGACTGCAAAGAGTTACAGGAGGATTTCATGATACTGAATGACTGGACAGTAAAATGGCAGATGAAATTCAAGGTCAATATATGCAAAGAGATGCACATGGAGAAACACATCCTTAATTGTACATACAGAATGATGGGTCCTAAATTAGCTATTGCCTCTCAGGAGAGAGATCTTGAAATTATTGTAGCTGGTGCTATTAAAACATCGGTTAAATGATCAACAGTGGTCAGAGGAGCAGAAAGTGTGATAAGAATGGTTAGGAAATGAAATGAGAACAAAATAAAACTATCATTATGCCACTTTATAAACCTGTGGTGTACCACGTCTTGAACAGTATAGTTCTTGTTTATGTTTCTTGAGAAGGGGAAAGTGAAACAAAAAAGGCCAAGAGAATGTAATCACAGTGATGGAACGGCTTCTTTCCAGGAAAAACTTAAACAGGTTGGAAAAGAAATGACTCAGAATGATATGAGATAGATATATATATAGAGAAAAATTTAAAATAATAAATGTCATGGAGAAGATGTATGGAGAAAGTTTATTCCTTTGTCTTCACAGCACATTATATAAAGGGCATGAAGTAAAAATAGCAGCTAGAGACAAAATAAACAGAAGGAAGTACGTTTTTACACCGTGAGTAATTGAATTGCAGCACTCCTTACAGGGAGATGTTGTGGTGATCAGATGGAGAGCTGGGTTCAAAACCCACTGAGAGTGTGAGCTATTAAACACCATGATGCATCTCATGAATTCCATCAACTGCACGTTGTTGGAGTGAGACAGAGGCGGAGATACCACACAGTCCTTGTCTGGCCTTTTAATATTTCCTTTACCATCTGCCAGTTGCAGCTGTCCTTCAGGGGATAATGAGAAAGGTGTACCTTCCTTCTTACCTGCTACAGCTATGTTTTGTTCCTTAACTCTTATTATTTACCTTCTGATAATACCAAGAAAATCCGTTCTTACTAGGCACTATGCATGCACAGGTGAGTGCCTTTCCTTGCCATGAAGTGCTCACTTGAAGACCTTGTTAAAACAAAGGCTCACTGTTTTACAGATAAGGAAGTTTGCCTCAGCAAGATTATATACCTTGTCCAAGGTCACACAGAGAGCATGTTGCAATGTGTTGTTGGTAAGATCACCCTTGCACTCCAAATGTGGTTAGGAAATATGTCACAGATTTTAGTCATGAGCGTTTTTAATTATCTGGGCCTTGCTCGGGTTCATTATTCTAAGTCATTTAGGACCATGGTCTTATTAATTATACAGCAACTTTCTGTATCCAGTGATTTAATTATGGAGTATTACCTCATTAAAGACAACAAAACTGATCAAAATAAAGGATTATTTAATACACATAATTGAATCCTTCAGCTTTTAATCAAATTAAACATTGATTATTAATTAAGTGAAATGGAAAGCACTGTTGCCTTAACAGAGGAAAAAGCGGAGAGGAATGAACTAAGGCTTTTCATAGGCTTTCTGAAGGTGGGGATATTGGAAAACTCACAGGTGTTCACCAGAGAGAATAGAGTCCTGATGCTGGGACAGGCACATGTAAGTGTCCAAAATGGACACGACAGGCATGGCAACTCTTGCCAGGTTCTGCTCTGCACAGTCTAGTCCTAAATTGAAATGCCATTTCCCAGGCGCTTCATCTGTGTAATGTGTTTGGTTGTTAAAAATGTAACTTCAGTCTCTTTTCTGTTCCTCTTTTTTTTTCTACTCAAGGTAGCACAGCATGGTTGGGATCCTCTAGTATCTCAGTTTCCTAAACAAACCAACAAATGATTTGAATTTTCATCTTTGCTTTTATTTTCTACCGTTCCTAAGGTTTTTCTGGGGTAGTGTTATATTCTTGAAATTTCCTGAAGATGTTTCATGTAATGAATGACATAAAACTTTTTTCTTTCCTTTTTCTCCTTTCTAGCCCCTTTCTTTGAATATGCCATTGTCACAACCACTCTAACTTACATTTTTTTCCTTCTTTTACTGCCTTTTTCCTTTTTCTGTGGCACACCCACTGTGAGGTTCTTTCTCATCCCAGCTGTCTCTTGTCATTTTTGCCTTTGTCCTGGTGCTATGGGAGCAGAGTGTTTAGGCCCTCCATGCTGCCAGTGTCTTTCTTCTCTCCTCTCATCTTTATTGCCTTTGAGCAATGCAGGAACTGCTGCATAGTACCTTTACCCCATGAACCTCAGAGACCCAAAACAGGTCAGGAGAACTTGGCAGAAGGGAGCAGATAGCAATGTATACTATTTCATTAAATAATCAAGGTCTATGATATGACTGCACATACCATTCCAGTGCAATTAATGTTGCAGATCAACAGTGTATTGAAAAACTCCTGAGGCAGGTATTGAAATCAAATGGTTCCCTTCCCCAAAAAATTATGAGGGAAGAGCTGCATGGTAAACAGAATTATAGTCATTCCAATCCCAAATCATATTTTCCTTCCTTTAGTTACTGAAATATCTCTCTTAAAATCTAAGCCACTGTCAGCAGCAAAAATACAGAATATATGTTATGAAAACGCCTGCTCATATCTCAAACCTCATGACTTGTATGTATTAGGGTAGAAAATCGAAAGTAGTAGTAGCATGTTTGAGATATATTATTTATATTATTATCAGTCAACAGACTTGCATGATGCTGCATGCAGGATATATAGTAAATTAAGCAGGTAAAGGAAGACCAGCACAGTCTTTAAAAAGTGAAGGAGTACTGAAATTTGGTACTAAACTATACTAACTCCTACAAACTTTCTGAGACTTAGGAAATCTCTGTTTGGGCCACCGTTAGAAAAGCCTGTGAGACTTTTCTCTTTATAAAGCCATTTTACTGTAGCAAGATCGACACTCCAAACTCTGAATATAAATCCCTAACCAAATCTTCCAAAGTATCTTATAATTTGAAAAAAGAAAACCATTACGTTGCATGCAAATAGCTTCTGAGGAGTAGGGGGGAAAAGAGCCAGTGATTTTATGAGACACAGTAGTTCTCACATTGTCTTTGATCCATCCTCAATAGAAGGCTCATCTGCTACTCCAATGGAAGGAAGCAGAATAAGAAAGTAAATTGAATAGCTACAAGCTTGAAGGGAAAAAGATTCAGAATGTCTTGTTTGAGTGCGGTTGCTTCTGATTGCTTTTCTGTCTTAAGGTGGTCTAGCTCTTTGATGTCGTTGTTAACAAAACTCTTTCAGATATGTATTATTGCACCCATCTTCCAGGTCAGAAAAACTAAGAAGAATGAGAAAAGTGACTTACTCCCTAAATTACGCAGCGAACTAAGAGCAGAGCTGGAAATAGAAGCTACATCTTCCGAATTATGGCTCAGTGCCTGTATTTATGATGCTTATGGTGAGAAAAGGGCTTTTCCTGTGCTACTTGATCACCGTGCATGTTTTTTCTTAAACACGTGAGGTTCTTTATCTTTCCATACCTTCTTGGTGAGCTTATGGAGGTGTGCATGAGGGTTTAATGTCTTTAGAAAGCTCTTTGTGGATGTAATGCTATAATGTTTTCTGTGAAGCTACCCAGACACAGGATCATTCTGGCCTCATTGAGGAAGAACTTCATTGCTGCGGGCTGCACACCGGGTTCGGATCTCAGGAGGCGATTCTTCCTTTGCCTGTGACACGTTCATGTCGTAAGGGGTCACACTGTGAGAGATGCCTTTGTTGCAGTGACTAGCCCTCATAAAGAATGGACTCAAACCTTGGTCCTGGTTCAGGATTCAACAGGAATGCCAAGCTCGTCTATTCTCATGTTCTGAAAAGCACTACCACATTTTGAATCAGCTATAACTAGAGTTCAGTTTTGATTTGTAACTATGAATCGTTACAGTAATCAAGCTCAAAAGTCAGCAGCCAGCTACTAATAGGATGATACAGGTGTAAAATAGTAGAGGATGGCATTTTATCCACCCATGACTGATTATGGAAAACTGAGAGAAGTGCGTATTAGAATGCGCTAAGAAATATAGGAGAGCAGCCAAAGACTGAATAAAAATGATGACAAAAGAGCTAGAATACTGGCTGTAATCCAACCCATATGCAGTCAATGGACAATAAGGGGTTGTGACAATTCCCATGCTCCAGAGGTGACTGGTACTTTCTGAAATAGTTATCTCACACACTTTGTCATTCCCACATTTTTTTGCTAATGTCACTTTTGAGCTTTACCTTGCCTCCTGCAGACCTCTCCTAGCCCACATTGTTTCTTAAGGGCTCTGCCATAATTTGGAGCAGCTCTGCTGCAGCCCACCAGCACAATCAGAGGGTTTCGCTGAGCCCCAAGGACAACCTCCTTGCTCAGGCTTCGTTGACAAGGCGGCAGGTTTGAGGGAAGGAAGGCAAAGAAAGCTTTGGGAAATGTTCTGTGATTAATCCCAGATCTGGTTCTTAGACTGATGCCTGCAAACTGCCCAGTGAGAATTAATTTTCACAGCTCTAAGCACATCTGCTGAAGTTTTAGGTGATCAGACTATTGTCTTTTAATAAAATGAAATTGCACAAAGGAGTCAGAGATTCTCTTCACTGCAAGTCAATCAAACTGTAAAGAGGGATACTCTACTTTTCACCAAACCCAGTTGAGCAAAACAATTCTTTGCTTATTTAAGAATGTACTGACGGGCACAACTGCACAGGAAAGGGGGAGTACTCCCCTATGACAGTCTTGCTCAGTCAGTGCCTTGTGCAGCTAAATAGTGGTTCAGGCTTATGACACTGAATGGATATGATGGGTGACATGCTGCTCCACTTCTAGGTAATGAGAGCTTTTCCATTGCCTTCGGTGCAGCAATGGTTTATTTTAAGCATTAAACTTTAAGCACATAAACCTCTTTTCACTTGGAATCATTGTTAATAATAATTAAAACAATGTGAAATCAACATTAGATACGGGAGTTCTGAACTACATAAATCTGAAATATGCATCTAAATGAAATATTTTGTATTTCTTTGATTGCTTTAATATAATGTTATCTCATGAATTATGTTATTAAACTACTATGATTTTAATAACAGTTATTTTAAATATACATACATATAAACATGATGCCATTTTCCTGACATATATCATATTTTTGCATGCAATTTGTTCCATTCTTATCATTTGTATGGATTCCTAAAATTTTGATGTGATTGTTTCTCAAGTCTAAAGAGCTCAGCTAGTGTACCTACACAATGAACAAAATTAGAAATAAATTAAACCCTCCGCTGCTTGTCTTTCTCACCACTTCCTGCTGTATTGTAGTGGCAGCATGAAACTTACTTATCACTGTAAGAAAATATAAGCAGGTATTCAGAAAAAGGAGACACACCCTCCTTACCTTTGTGCAACTTTGTGCAAACACAATTGACACGCAGTGTAGAATTGAGGTTTCTGCTCTGCAGAGAGGTGAGTGAAATGATAAACCTTTGAAGGTCTCTGCAGAAAAGCAATTGAGGCACAAAGTATATGCACATTTTTTCCTTAGTTAATTTTGACTGCCTTGTGGTAAATTATTTTCTTTTTATGAATACTAGAGATGTTGTAGTGGTAGCACTACTGGAGCTGTGTTTCACTAAAACCATCCAGGCACAGTTCTTGGTCATTTAGTCAGAGTAGAAATGAAAGGACAATGGAGAGCTTTTCCGAAAAATACAATTACTTCCCAAAGTGGGAGGCTATGAGAATCAGGCTATGAAAAGATAAAATCTAAACATTTTCTGATGCTGTCTTGTTGTGTCATATCAAGTAAAACAATTACCAGGTTTTAGTGGCTGGTGACAATGGAGGAAAGGTAAGCATATCATCCTTGAAGGTAGCCTTTATGAGTGAGATCTATATTTAAAAATGTTAGCATCTCTTCTTCAAATTGCTCCAAAAAGTTAAAATTATTAAACATTTCTGAAAATCACATTCACTATCCCTTACTTAATTCCAGTAGATAATTTGTTAAATTGTTTGTTGTGAAAAAATTAACATCTGAGTTGAAAATATTAGTGAATCGATCTTTATTTCTGTGAATGTAAGTTATATATTTACCAGCATTCACAAAATAACTTTCATGCTGTAAGTTGTTTGCAGACAGTCCACTCTGATTCTTAATCTGATTGTGCTGGTTTTGCTCCTTGGTGTATGAAGAAATAACAGGTGATGACACAACTCCCCTATTCCCAAAGCACACACAAACATCCTGTCTTCGTATTTATGTCAATGTGAGGTTTTACATATTCTGAGTCCACTATATAAATTAGGCAAAAAATACCAGGGAATAAACTATATGTATACACAAGGCTGAACTAAGAATTCATCATTTGAAAGACTTAGTCAAAACTGATGTGATAATATTCAACCCATTGTAACACACTGCAATGCAACGGGGTTGCAATTTCTTTTATTGCATTCTTGGTCCTTTTGCAGAGATTTTGCAATGTCACTGAAGTGCCTGTTTGGAAAATTATATCTAGACTACTGATACTAAATGCAAAACAAAACAAGACAATCCCAGCCTACCAAATTTTATGAACTGAAATACAGAAGAGCAGTCCTGAGGAATAGCTAGGAAGCATATTATACTTTGCTTGAGGCCAGATGCAAAAATAGTAAAGGGAATGATGAAAAGAAAAGCAGTGTTTTCAAAACATGGCGTTTTCTTGCCTGCAGATCCCAGGTTGTGCAAAACTATTTCAAATGTATGCCTAACCTGTTGAGTGGAAAACCGAAAATTTGGCCAAAGCATTGTTGGAACTTCATTCTCAGAGCCAGCCATCTGAAAGGGAGGGTACCCCTAAGGCTGGATGCTGACACCAGGGTCGGTGCTCAGGCGCACACGGCAGTTCAGACAAGGCAATTACCCTGAAGTATCTTGTAGGAAATGCTGAGACACTCTTCTGATCGGGAGGTTCAGTGCCTGTTGGAAAGCTGCACTAACTCAAAAGATAGTGAAGGTGGGCAGAAACTTTTTAGACAAGGCGGTGTTTGCCAGAACCTGCTAGTGACAGCAGGCACCAAAACTTGGTGCTGCCGGTGGGGTTCCCACGTGGTTTCTACGTGTCAACATTTTAGATGTTTTTAATGTTGTTTTTAATTTTATTTTTGCATTTGCTAAACCAAAAATTCTGCTGTTCAGGCTCAAAAGAAATATTTATCAAGAAGAATAAACTAATTTTAGAAAAAGAGTTTGAAAGCTAAACAAAAATATTAGGCGACCTGGACTGTTTTCACCCCCTGATTTTTTGGTTCTCATGTTATTACTCTTCAACAAAATCAGAGCAGCGGTATTTTTTATAGCTGGACGACTTTGACAGCTCATTGTTTTTTGGGTGAAAAGAAAACTCCCAGAAAATGTGACAGGTAAGATGCTTCACCTGTTCTTTTTCGTGTTCTGTGGAGGAAACTGTTGGAGGTACCAAGGGCGTCAGCCTGTTGTTGGGCACTGGGAAGGAGAGTGCCTCTCAGAGGTCCATCCCGCAGCCTTCTTTTTTCTGAAATGGCAATCAGGGAGCTTCATCTTTTGGTCCATCTTCTGGTGGGGGAATTGCTGATGTCCTTCTTTTCCTGATCTCCTTTTTTTGGGTCTCACCTGTAGCAGCTGGGCTGGCCGGGGAGCTGCCGGGCGCCTGGGTGGGAGGGGGCCGTGAGCTGCCCTGTGCCGGTCACAGCCAGTTCCAGCCAGTTCTAGCCGGTTCCAGCCATTTCCAGCCAGCTCCGAGACCTGCGGGAAAAGCCTGCTGAAGAGCACAGGGGGCCGGCCAGGCATGGGGGTGAGTGGCAGCCATGGGGGTGAGTGGCAGCCATGGGGGGAGGAGAAACGGGGCAGACAGGTGGAGGGGATGGTGCTGGAGACACAGCCGGAGGCCCACCACTGGAAGGAGGAGGCTGCCCTGAGGGACCAACACCGGGGCTGGGTCACCCTGAGGGACTGGGACTGCGGGCCACCCACACGGGGGGAGGGACACCCCTGGGGGACTGCGTCCCGATGGGGACCCATGCCGGAGCAGAAGAGCAGTGAGACGCCAGGACAGAGGAGGAGAGAGAGGAGGGAGGAAGGAGGAGCAGCAGAAGACTGCTGCTCAGGGAGCACCCTCCTGGGCGGTCCGCTGTCCCTCCAAAGGCAGCAGGAGGGCCGGCACGGTGCGCTGCGAGAGCAAGTGAAGGCAGGAGGAGAGGCATTGGGCTGAAACCGAGCACAGGGAAGGGGGATGAGAGGTGTTTCCCTCAGTGTTTGTTTAATTGTTTGTCTTCCTGTTTTTCTTAATACTTGAATCGGTAATTAAAAATTGATGTTAATTGGCATTAAATGACATTAAGTGCAATTCCCCAAGCTGAAACTGTTTTGCCCATGACAGGTCCTTATCCTGAAACATTTGCTTCTGATGGTGTTACTGAGGAGGAGTTTCAGTGATGAAGGAAGCAGGGTTAGAAATGACCATGAAATGATGGAGCTTTCTCAGATGACAATCTCACCAACCTCAGGATATGGATGGCTGTATTCCTCCTTCTCCTTCCCGCTTTCCTCTGCCCCTCTTCTTCCCTATTCCCCATTCCCTTTCCCTCCAGGCTAGGGAAGGCAGCACCCCCCTATAAGAAAGCAACTTTGGTGACAGGGCACAGAGCAGACATTCAACAAGGGGAAAACTTCTTCAGAAATGATACGGTGGAAATTCTCAAGGTGATGGAGGAGCATGTCCTTGAAACTATTATAGTACATGGGGTAACCTTTGAGGATGGCTGCATGCTGCCAGTGTTGTATAAAGATCTTTACATCTTTATTTAAACTACATTATTAAAATGAATGTAAAGTAATCTGCTCTAATGCCTTGTCCTTTTCTGCACTGAGTACACTTGACAGGGGAAAAAAGGATGCACTTATTATCTGTCTGATGAATAAATGCAAAAATAAATCCTTATTATGAAGCTTGCTTATATAGGTCTGTTTCAGATATTAAACCATTATATCTTGCCTCTAAACTACAATATTCCCCAATGCAAACAGAAATTTTCATAAGGTGGCATTTCGTACTACACATTTGAATTTATATAAAGTAAGGCATACAGTGTTCAACATATATCAGTAAAAGCCTTTGATTTATATTTCCTAGAACTAGGTCACATAAAACATTCATTTTAGGATGAGGATATGTATGTGCCTGCTTATACTGGCAATCTTTGGTTCTGAATGAGAATATATAGCTGTGTTAAAGAGATATTTGTCAAGCAAAGTAATGGCATATTGTTTTTCTCTGAGTTAAAGGTGATAATTACTCATGGTTTATATGAATCCATCAGTAATACACAGCTTCTTTGATATTGCTATTCACCCTGTAGGCACCCCTCTAAGTTTACCCCCAGTGCCTGTTACTATATTGGTGGTGGTTGATCATCCTGAGAAAAAGAGAGTTATGATGGGAAATGGCCTCCTGTGCCACAGAGTTCAGGACTCTGCTACTACAGATAACCACGCTACGTACATCTTTTTTTCATCTCATCATTCCCTACTTTAAAACTCTCCAGTTTTGCTGGAACACATTATTCTTCAAGAAAGTGTTCCGCACTCTCACTTTGCTGAAGAATAGAGCCTTCTTCTCTGAAAACTGTTGGATAAATGTTAATGCTCAGTTTATACTCATTAATTCATGCACCTACAGAGACCTTTAAATTAAAGAGCTCCAATTCTTCCTGTAGTTTATCACAAATCATGTTGTACTTACAAAGCACAAACCAAATCTACTCCCAAACTTTATAAACTTGCCTAAAAACCATTTTTTTATTCTCATCTAACAAAATAGGCTTTTGATTCATCCAAATAACTTTGCAGCCCTTACATTAGTTCTTTGTAGACTGTGTTTATCTTTTTTGAACACTGGTGTTCAAAGCATTGCAAATGAAGCAAAGGCAGTGCCTTGTACAGAGCCCTACTGCTTCCCTGTTACTGAAATATTTCACCTGAACCTCATCAGAGGATCATGTTTGCCTTTTTTCTTGCCTGTGTTATAGAAGCAGTCATTTTACGACTGATTAAATCAGCAAATGCAAATGCTAGTGAAATAGCAACATTGAGGAAGTAATCAATTTTTAAGTGGCTAGATTTAATAAACAGTTAATTTGGCCGTTTTGACTTTTTTTTTTTTTTTGGTGCTAGGTACAGATGGTGCTAGGTGCAGACAATGCTTGGTAGCAAAGCTTACAATGATTATAACTGACTGGATGATCTCTGTGAGGAAGTCCAAAATCTGGAACTTTGCCCTTTGGGCTGACTGAATATTGCCTTGCTGTAAGGCACAGAGGAAATAATGAGGAGTGGAGGGTAGGCAGAGAAAGTGCAAGAGAGAGGTTTTAATGTACACTGCATGCTCAAGAAAAGACACTTTCTCTTGAGAAATGCAAACTCAACCACTTTCCTTAATTGACCCTTCACACTTGAAATAATTTATTTCCAGTTTGTTATCCGTTGTGTTTTGGCTTCCACTCTTGCACTGAGGGGTGGAGCTAGGTCTGTTCCTGAAGGCTGTTAGCTTTTGCTGAACCAGCTGTTTCTGGGCTGTGCACGTGGGAATGTGGCAATGAGATACGGTAGGTATGAGTAGGTAATGCAGTGAGGCAGGACTCCATTTAAATTGGGACTGAACTGAATAAATTAGAGGGAATGCTGTTAAAACTGTGGCTTGTGACCTGTTTTTCTCTTGCATTTCACCAAGCAAGGGGATAGTCTAACAGTCGTCTTCAAGCTTTAATGAGCCCCTATCTTCTCCTAGTTGAACTCTGAATGGAAGGAAGCATCCCTGTGAATAAATGCCAGGAGCCAAGCTTAACTAGACTATATGAATCATAAACTTTTTTTCTAGCAGGGTTGATTTTAAAGCTTTATTGGGCTGCAAGTTTATTCACACTGGCACAGAGGAGTCCAAGTGACTTCATTTTATCCCAGAGAAGGCTGAAGTACCTTACAGGCATTAATCTCACAGGGACGGGTTTGGGGTCTGCCCAATAGATAGGGCTGGGTATCTGTAGGTACAGATAGCCTGGAGAATATCTGTAAGAGAGGTGCAGCATGGATGTCCCATTGGCAGAGGTAGCTAAAGCATAGCTTTCACATTTGAAGACACTCAGGATGGTCTTCTTGCCATCAAATGTCTCATAGCGCAGACTGCTTCAGAGGCAGCAAACAATGAACACAATAAACAGTGTTTTTTTAAAGACATTTACCACCATATAGGCATGGGATTGTGAGAGGCAGCAATTTGGAGATGTTCTAGAAATCATGTGTGACAAGTCCCTTGTAGATGACATATCACAGCCTGGAGCAGAGACTCCAGAACAAAAGGCATAGGCTCTTCCTTGTGTCCACGAAAGGTCTGACCTTTTTGGCTTTCTTATTCTCTTTAGGGAAGGGCAAAAGTGAGAACTGAACATGTACCAACTGGTGAGCAACAGAATCCAGAAGGAAACTGACCCGAGGCTCCTTTCCAGTGCTCAGCAGTTCACAACCAGCATCATTGCTTGACCTCAGACGTACAACCACAGAAGAATGCAGAGGGGATGAGACTTCCCACCAGCTGGCTGAAAGTGGCTGTTCTTTCAAAGTTTATATTTTTGCTTGTTTATTTTTTGTGACATGAGCTCCTGCTGACGTCACAGCTGAGCAAACACTCTCCTGTCCATAGGTATATGCTTTCCTCTTCCCTTGCAGCAGCGGACACTATGGCAAGGTCTGAGCTGGGAAAAGAAGATCCTTCTAGTTCAGGGACCTGAGGGGAACTAAGACAGCAGACAGCCAGTTTGGTGAGCTGCTCTGTGTATGTCTCGGCTGCAAAAGAGTCTTTCCATTGCAAATGGACATGAAATGTTTTACGAGGGAAGGTATTATCATCGTTTGGGAGGATGGGTGTGATCAAGGGTGTGTATTCAACTTAGTGAGGAAACTACAAGATATTAAATACAAGGTGGGGTGATTACATGTGGGCAGATTAGTACTGGCTATATGTTTTGACAGTGGAAATTCACATTTTGCTTGGCTCAGGTAAGAAATATAAAACATTTTTGTTTGTTGCTGTTCTTTTTGCATTTTCTTTATGTCTTAATTACCCCTCCTGTCAGAAATAAGATATGCAAGCTGACAACAGAAAAGTTTGAGGTATCTTTTCCAAAGTCCTAGAAAGCTTCACGTTATAGTTTGATCTGAATTCAAAATGATGATTCTTCTCAGAAAACGGCGCTGTCCTGGACTGAGATCTTAGTCACAGACAGTCCTGTGACAGCATCGCAAACTTGCTTTCATATTTTTTCTGGGTTACAATATATGATTTAAACAAGCTCTTGGGGCCCGTCAGAAGGATGCTCGTTATTAAACTCCAGTAATATAAGAAATCCTTTTAAAAGGTCCTTAAGTTTGGAGCCTTTTTTGCAATCACTCTATTAAAGCATCAACCAGGTGATTAATCCAAATGGCACTATGCAAATGATTGTTTCTGTGTCTCTTCCTGTGATGCCCAAACTTTTGCCTTCACTGCTCGAAATGAGGACGTTTCTTTTTTCCTTCCCTTTGAAAAGTCAATCCCTTTGCCAGAGAATGTGTTTCTCAACTGTGGACAAATGAAAATCTGAGCTGACCCTCTGAATACCTTTAAAAGTTGCACATGAACACCCCCCCCGCCCCCCACTTTGGAAAGGCTTTTGATATCAAGAAAGTATGAATCACAAGTTTTTGAGAGGTGGAGTAGGTCAGAGCAATTACAGATGAAATTCAAAGCATTGTAGAGGACTTGTGAAAGAAGTCAAGAGTTGTGACATAGAAATAATCTTCTACCTATTCCTTTCCTGTCACACTGATTGCGCTCCTTGAATCACATACCCAGCAATATATATATCCTCACATTATTGTCGTCTTCACTGGAATTTCAAAGCTTACATTTCTCTCTCCACCTAGTGCCCATCCTCTCTCCTCTGTTATTTTTACTGTAATTGTTATGGTGTCAGCTGTGCTGATCACTTCAGAGGGCTGAGGTCTTAAAAGTGTTGGTACACACATTCAGTATTTATATAGCTTTTTATCAGGTTATTCGCTTTTTTCATTCACTTGCTGTATCAGTCTAGAAATGAAAGGGACATTATTGCAACAGTCTTGGCTTTCCTCTTGTGCTGAGATTTTTCAAATGACAGCTGGAGTTACCTTTTAAAACATACCCATGATAAGAAATGAACTCCAGATCTGTGTCACTTGAATTATTTAGCCTGACACTTAACAAATAGAGCAACTTAAGTTCTCCGTGGAAGTCGTTTAGTTAAGGAAGAGGATGCAAATCAGACTAGTTGCATATTTAAAGTGCGACTGCGCCAACGTGTCAACCCTGCCACACTACCATGTCAACTTTTGATAGCCATTCAAGAAAAAGGATATTTTTTTTTCAGCTTTGGTCCTTTAGAAGGTGTGTAGAAGATTTCTTTCCCCCTGCAAGCCCACATTATGCAGTCTTGTTTTTTTTAAATCCAATCTGTCTGTGTCAGAAGCCCAGCAGTAAGTCTGCTTCTCTGTATGAGGGAAATTGTTTTCTACTAACTGATGACCTCAGCATAGCAGTTTCTTTTCCAGCACATCAAAGCTCACAGTCAGACTTGCTGCAGCAAGTGCACTTTTGAGTGGCTTTATGACATATAAAGACCCTCTTTGGCATTCATACTGTGCTTCTCTATTGTTTACAAGCTAGCAGTGAATTATTTATGGAAGTTGCTGGAGATACGACTCTCTTTTTGCCCAAAAGCTGTATTTTATCTTGTGGTGAGATTTTATGTGAAAGCTATTTTGGGGGTTTATGTCCTTTTTACATTTATCTGACAGGTTTTATAGTACCAATCCCTTGTTTCCATTTTTATTATGGGTTAAAACCCATCTCTGAAAATTATTATTAAATGCGGCATGGCTTTAACTCAGCTGATGATATTTTTCTTTGCATTTCTGCTTTTGAGTGATTTCAGATAAGATTATATGAACAAACTAACGTGAATATTCTTAGCAAAGGAGCAGCCATTTTGTTTCTTCAAATAAAGCTTAAGATCATTGGTTCATATATGCAAAGTACATACCTTAGATCAGGGTCCAACTATGCTTCACTCTACCAATATTCATAGGTTACGACATCAGTCAATAGTTGCATTGGCATAAAGCCAAACTGTTAGTAGTGTACTAGACCAATGATAAAACTAACTGATCGTTTGCTCTATTTTATAGATATTGAAGCATCAAAGTCAGGCTATGTTATAACAGTTTGACCAAGCTGGTCTTAGAAATTACATATAATTTCAGCTCTGTGGGAGTGAACGGCAATTTGATACTGTCTTTTTCGCACTTAACAAGAGGAGAGCAACTGCATTCATTGCCACATTACTCTTAAGAAGTTATTTAGACTTCTTTCCATAAATGCCAGACTCAGAATCAGTTCAGTTCAGAGAATGGAATGATTCCAGACACTGGTAATTAAAACTGGCTGAGAAGGACCTTTCTTCTCCAGGTTCTTCACCTTAAATGCATTTATTCTTTGGATGATGGTACTGCCTAAATGTTGTAATTAGGTCCTCTGCTAAAGGCAGAGTTAGGAACTTCTCCATCTCTGAAGCTCACATTTAGACATATATGTATCATTTGACATCAGCTGAAAATGGAAATTTTGGCCCTGTGTCTCAGTCTTTCTCTTTGAATTCAGGATCTGGAATGCTTACATATGTGCATGTAGAGCCTGAAAGCCTAAGAAAGTAGATATCCTCTGGATTTGTTGCAATTGTCAGTGGCTATGCTGCTGTTACTCTGCATGGCTCTTTTAAAGTTTTTCACAGAGAAGTGACTGTGCATGGAAGTATATGTCTCATAGACTAAAAGTTAAGGTACTTTGGAAAATGGAAATGCCAGACTATAGGCATTTCTGTAATTGTTTTTGCAACATAGACCCTCACGGTTGGTTTGATAGTGGTGTAACTTGCACATCAAATGCTGCATCCATTTCACCTAGCTTCATGTGCCTATGACTTAGATGTGTAGAACTGAGATAATCATCTTGAATCCCTTTATAGTCTATGGTGAAAAGTAGGCATTACTGGACATTGAAATTAATCTGACTCCAACATATCTGCTGTTCTGAGCAGCATTGGAGATTTCATAGTGAAAAAGTGGCATGATCACATGATTTCTGTTCATGGCTGATTGGATCAAACTTATTTGGGGTTGATACGGCTTTTCAGCTTACAGATGTAAAGCTTCCTGCGGGAGGTGTTTTGAACGTATAACATGGGATTTGCAGAAGTGGGTAGAACCACTAAAAATCTTTTTCTTTTCATCATAAGAGAGCTGCTGAATGCATTAGAATATACTATTTTTAGTGCCAGCTGTTCCTCTTGGGGGTTAAGTATTTATGTTGGCTGCTTATTGTTTCTCTTCTTTGAGGAAATATGTGATCTTCTGAAACACATAATGGCTGCCAAATTTTAATCCGAAGGGCTCAGCTGAGTTGCCTAAACCTTGGCATTTACTTTCATTTGAGATGCTGCAGGTCATCCCTGGCATCTGAATGGGGCTGACAGATATTTCACAAGAAAGAAGGGAGATAGATGTACTGTTGGTGTAGCAGACGAAGGCCAGCCAGGATACCCTAGAACATCTCAAATGGCATTAGCAGTCTATGCTTAGGATGTGAATCATGCCCTAATTTCCTTCTGTGGTTTCCTTCGACTGTCCAGGTATGGTACTGGGGCAAAAGAAATTGGAATCCGCTTCTCTAATTACTCTTGCTGTAACAGAGTCTTAGTGGAGATAGGATACTTTCCATTTCTTGTCACAATAGTTGCAATTTCCTGTTTGACTTACTAATGTCTTGTCTTGTATTTACATTTAGCTTTAAAGATCTCTATATGCAGGGACCTGCTTTTATAGATAGACCATTGGCATAAGTCTTGGCAACAATACAGATATTCCCACGCCAGAACAAGCTCAACTGTACAGGACTACGAGTGCATTTGTCTGTATAAGTGGAGACCTCCCTCCTGCTTGTTTATTCCTTTTCTACTCGCACAGCACGGCAAATAGAACTTGATCTTGATCTCAGTAGCTGGGGCATGGCATTTCATAAAGACCCAGTGCCTATTTGACTGACATTTAAAAATTTGCTTCTACATCAAGGCCTCCCCACTCAGTCAACCACCCACAGAATGACATTTCAGCGATAAAAGCATAGCATCTCTGCACATCTATCCCTTGTTACTGAAGCATCTCTCTGTCTCCAAGATAATTAAAGCCTTACCTGTGAGCTTAGGTCCTATATGTCAAGTAGGACCTTGTCTCTCAGAATCTGAAAGACTTTGGAACCTGCAAAAAGCAGATAAAATTCAGTCAGTGACTTCAAGACCTATTTTTTGCCTGCATTGGGAGTCAATGTAGAAACATGATGGAGCTAAAACCAGCAAGGAATAAGGCTTACTGGCCCTCAAGGGAAGCTTTCATGCTTGCTTATGCCAATGTTCTGCATACAGAGCTTCCATCAAATTCAGCTGGAGCTGTATGTGAGAGGCAGGTACTGAACAGGAATAGAACCAGCCAAATATTGCAACCAAAACTCAGAAATGACCAACCACTAAAAAAAACTCAAAGTGAAGAGAAAAACATTAGATAACTAATTGTTTCAAAGGAAATCAGAATACCTGGGAAAGCTATTTATTTGTTCCCTAATGGGCCAAATTATTCTTTAATTTCAGCCAGGTTTTGTCATATCATTACTACTACTAGTATTATCACCACTACTACTACTACAACAACTACATAACTAACTAGATATATACCTGGTTTAACTCACATGATTTTGAGTACCTGTTTTTTTGCTTCTTAAACACAGAAAGGCACAGTGCTGCAGCCTATTTTCTTAGAAAATCCCCCTAATGACTAGCAATAAAAAGTAGCCCTGTGTCTTTCATCAGAAAGCTGATGTTTTTGTTCAAACCACTGTCTATTGCTTTCCTCTTCCAGATTTCCACTGAAGAGGCATGATGGTTTATGCTCAGTTCTTTAAATTCAGCAGACAAGCTTCTCACATCTGGTCAATTACCTGTGTCCTACTTGCCCTTTCTGTCTAATCCCTCTCTTATATACAAGTCCTTTATGATGTGACAGTTGAACATTAAAAACAATGTGAGGTTAGATCAGAGGCAAGCTGAAAGTAACCCCTGTCTGAATGACAGATGCCTGTGTTGTACTTACATTTTGCTTCTCCAGCACAAATGCCCATAAAATTAATCTTTCAAATATGACTTTACAGAAATTTAAGTTAGGACAAAATTTGTTAGGAGACCTTTTCAAAATTAAAAACATTGACAAAATGAGTTTTGCATAAAAAGTCTATTTATTAGCAATGCTTGTTTAAAGGTATAAGGTCCTGTAGAATTCCTATTAGAAATGACCAAACAAATCTTGGATTTGATGCTTGGGCAGTGGAATAAAAATAAAGCACCTTAAATGCCTCACTGTGCTGACAGATGACACCTTCTATGAGTGTTCTGTCTATGAGTGACTATAGTGCTATAATTTTGGGACGTTTCAACATGTCATTTAATCCCGTCTGGAGTCAAGAAGTTAATTACTTTTTTGCCATTAGACCTTGCTTTTCTCTTATACCTCAGCCTTTTAAACTCATATTAAAAGTAACATAGACTGTATTTTAACATTTTAATTATGACTAATATGTGCTAGGACTGGGCGTAACAGAAGAAGTGACCAAGAAAAGGTGTCCATGGAATAAATATTCCCGACTCACTATCAGTTCTTCTAGGGGGCCTGGGATAGGCTAAGCCAGAGATCTTTTGACCTTCCACTGGTCAAAAAGGAACCTTTTTAGAAGTAGTTTTGCCCCATATTTTGCCCCATATTTATATGTATTTAAACTGACACTCAGGAGCTGTGCTCCTGTGCCTAACTCAAAGAATTCCAGAGATTTGTCTTATTCTTCACCTTGAGATTTAGTTAATCATAACTGGTTTAAATAAGATTTTTCCAAAGTGTGGTCTGAGGATGACTAGTGGACTGCAAAGCTGTGGAAATTGTTTCCTGGGGTTATTAAAGTGTGTTTTCAATAACATTTAGAATTTGAAGCATGAAGGGTGCATGACGGTCTATAAAAAATGAAGAGAGCAAACAATGGCCCATTCCTCATTCCCAGATTGGAGAGCGATGTATTCAGCCATTAGTGCAGACAGTGTGAATGAAGACTGCAGGTACTGATTCCCAGTCCCAACTAATTTTCATTTTGGACATTCTAGTTTGCTTGGCTTAACCCTCATCCTTTCAAAAGCAGCAGTTTTTCAGGCATACTGCACAATACTCAAGGTTAATCTAGCATAGCATTAACTGAAAATGTTAAAAATATGTTTTAATGTTTTTGCCAACACTAATTATAAACTCGACGACAAATGAAAAAGGAGTATTTATATCTGTGTTCTCAAAGCTCTCAGAGAACACAGGAAATCCATACATTCACTTCATAGCCCCCAACCCACTGCCATTTCCATGCCCTTAACATGATATTTATTCATTGCAAATTATCATTTCTGCATTCAATCCCTCTGTAACAGTGGAAGCAGTAATCTAAACAGGCTGCTAGATTCCAATGACATATTCATTAGGTCTGAATTATGAGTTCAGCACATCCTGAAAATAGGGACTGCCTAGTACATTTATACAGCTGTCATTTTGCTGCAGGCACAAACCACGAAAGGAATGACTGCAAAACCAACTGGTATAGTTCTACACATACCAGCTGTTTTGGTAACCATACCCTCCTTTCCTCTTCCAAATAGTGTTCCTCTAACAGGATTTGCCGACAGAGCAAAGGAGTAAGTTGATATTTGGAAATAAATGTAAGAGAAGGAAGGGGGTTCAAAAGTGTGGGGTGAAATACACTCTAAAACTAACATAAGTCAGAGAATAAAACCCACTTGATGAAATATAATTTCTGTTTTGAAACAGTAAAAAAGCACATAAGTTCACATCGCACCATATGGTGTGGAGTTAAATCTGCTTCATAGTTTTGAGTCAAGAACATATGCACCCAATGAAGTGGCAGTTGTTATAGAAAATATGACTGTTTTGTTAGTAAATAACATTAGAAAGCTACAAACAGCCCCTTAAGTGATTTTTTTCTCCAGTAGATTAGTATGCAGAACAGCCACTACCGTGAATGAACTTTTAAGGCCAAGTGACTCCTAATCACTTTAAAGGCTGAAGGAGCTGGCTAGGTGTGTGTGAAAGTCTGCACAAGCCTGCTTGTCTGAGAAGAGGACATCACATAAATACATTTGTTATACTGCAGGTGGCATTTTAATGTTTCAATTCCACCTTTTTGAATGAGGAGTGCTCAAGCTGTCAATCAGAGAGGAGCAAGAGAAACAGCCCCTTTTCTGCCAGACGCATTTTCTCATTTGATCCTATATATCTTGTGTGTGTAAATCAAGACACGATTCCTGCTAAATGAAAGCTAAGTCAGGCCACGCAGCCATTTGCGTTCGCCTATTGCACTGGGGCAAAACTGCAGTTGTTTCAGCACGGTGCTCTGAACCCAGTGGAGAGGTGCCAATGCTCCATGCTGGGTGCTGGCGAACCAGCGTGTTCCAGCCTCCTGACAAACTGGTGACATTGTAGACTGTGTCAATACTGGGTGACAGCTCTATGGAGGGGTGGGGGAAGGACATAAAGCCATAGAGGAAAGGGCATAAAGAGAAATATCAGAGGATATAGGAAGGACTTGGAGAAGTCTCTGCCTTTTCCTTAGTGCACTGGCTTTTATTATGACTAGTCCCATTCTGAGTTTGGGAGCAGTAAGAGGATATTTTGGGTCCCTACCATGCCTCAGGTGAGCAATCGACCATACTCAAATACTTAGACATCATTGACTTCAGTGCTAGTGCTGTCTAAAACAGCAACTGCAGTTTCTGAAGAGTAGTGTATCTATCTGTATACTGTTAGGGTATGTCATAAAAGCTTAGAGAGATAATGAAGCGAGGGAGCCCAAATAATACCCTACCCAGCTACTGCCAGGCCCATCCCAGGAGCCATCAACCCATCTAAGGCCCATCTGCACAAGCCTAAAGGAGTACAGGAGCACAATGACAGGTGGAGGTGAACCCAAATCGAGGACTCTTGAGGAGCCACCACCCTATCTGGGCCTCTCCCAGGGGTGCCCCAGCAGAGCCTCAGCCCCAGTGTCCAGGTGTGAAACCCATCACCATGAGTCATCAGGAGCAGCTCTCTGGATCACCTTTTGGACTAAGAGTGCTGCTGCTTAGGGGTGGGACGCATTATGGGGTGCAGGGGAAAGGCAGTTCGACATCTCACAGGACTTGGGGGAGAACCCAAAGGTGGGAAAAGGGAGATATTCAGGTGATTTGGGGAGGAACAAGAGTGGGAAAATAGAGAAGTAAGCAGGTCAAAAGGGCTCATTGTGTGTAACTAGTGGGCTGGTCAGTGTGCACGTCTCCCCATGCCCTGTGCCTGATCAGCATAGTCTGTCCTGTCTTCTTATTAAATTCCTTTTTAGCTCTTTCCTAGGTCAATGACTCTTTATTCTGTGTGTACGTGTGTGCATGGAGGTGTGAGTGTAGTAACTGGAGTCAGACTGTGGGTTGGAGCGCCTGTGTGTCTATGGTACCAGTGACTGCAGTGGGTGTGTGATCACTAGCAAAGAGCAAGCTGGTGAGCAGGTGAAGTGGCCTGGGAGCAAGGGGTGAGTGGGTCTCTAAGGGCCAGCTCTGAGTGCAAGAGTGCCTGTGTATCTCTAAGGGCTGGGGCTTAGGGCACTGGTTATTGGGACCTGGGAAGTGCCAGCCATCTCTGTGGGGGGGTGGTGTGGGGTGTGTGCACGCGTGCGCGTGCATGATGGTCTGTACTAGTAACTGGAGCAGCCTCAGGGTTTCATATGTCCAGGTGCCAGTAACTGGGGAAGCTCTGATCAAGGGGCAGCTGCTTGGCAAACTGTCTAAGACCAGCTGCTGGAGGGGTCCACACTGCACGCACCACACACACACACACACACACACACACATATATATTTTCTCACTAGTGGGCTTCTATCCCGCTTAGCCAGAGAGGGGAGCAGGATGAGGCCTTTGGTGCTGTCTGTGTTCATACAGGTGCTCTGAGTGTCTGTTTGTGATCCCTGTGGCTGGCCATGTGTATATATGTATATAAGTAAATATGTATATACTTGTGTATGTATGTATATATGTGGTGTATGTGTGTGCTCTGTGTGCATGTCCCTGCTGGGAATACATCTTCAGCCTCACTACCAATTGGCCATGGGACATGGAGTGGCAGCAACCTCGCCTCTGTCAGGGTGCTGGATCCAACATGATATTTTCCTCTATCATATTCATTATGTATTATGTTTATTGAACCTTCTATTTTCTTTCCTCACTCACCATTCATGTTAAGAGCCCAATGCCAAGAACAGCTTTCAAGTACAGCAAATGTCTGATGACTGCACGTTTTCGTAGTGCAGTTCAGGAAAGTATATCCCTTTCTGAACCCAAGCCATTAAAAGCAACTATTTCAAGCCCATCCTGCTGTGTGCTGAAGGGATCTGCTGGAGCACATGGATGCTGGGACAGACCCATGTGGGTACCAAGAAAATTAAACTTTTTCTTATCTCACAAACCACTGACCAGGAACAGAGAGCATGGAAGTAGGCTTGTGACAGCTGTGAGTCTCCACAACTCGTGCTCAGCTTTCTGTGGGGAGGAACGACTGCCTTTTCCCAATTAATCCTGACAGCAGAAAGATTGGACATGTGGCAGCTGCCTTGACAAATATCTTGATTATAGTGCTTAATCTTTCTTTGGCGGTCTTCACAACCAATGAAATATGACTCCTATCTTCAGGCTTGACAAGATCTTGGAAAGCTCAAACTAATTGGTAATCTTGAAGTCTAAAACCTTTGGAAAAATGTTTACATGGTGTAATGGTATAATTTAATTACAAAATTCTTTAACACCTCTAGGACACTGTAAGTGCTACTCAGATATCTGCTGAGGGCAGTTGCTTTATTGCTGCCTTTGCTGACTTTCCTTCCTCTCATTTTTGCAGTCCTTACTCAGGTCTTTGGTTTTATAATTCCCCTCCTGTACTGCAGTACGACTGTGCTTGAATCTACAAGACAATATTTGGTGAGTGGCTGATCTCTAACTAACTGGAGTGTTCTAGTCAGCATTTTCGCTTTTATATGAATAAAGCATGAATTTGCCTTCAAGGTTCTCTGTGAAATGGCGACTGTAATATTTAAAAAACATGTCTTTGGCTTCTTTCACATCCTTGCCCTCTTTTGCCCAAAAGAGGGCAGCCTGTGCCTGACTTTCTTCCAATTCTTTTTGCTCTTTTTTTTTTTCCTTACATTCAATCATTAATTGCACAAAAGATGGTGCCACCTTTTATTTACAATTCAAAATACGTGGATCTCCTTGGTTCATCTCTAATGAGAATCATTCACAAAGTAGTGAAAAAGAAAACCATTCACTGCAATTCAGTAAATAATGAAGCACTTTTCCTTTTCAATTTTTCCCTGCAAGTAAAAGACAGGAGAAGGCTCATGGTTTGACCTATAGCGTTAACCTGCGAACAGTTTCATCGGAGAAGTAGCATTTGGCTTTTCCCATGGTGGAAGGATAAAATCATCCAGCCTTATGCTTTTGTGTGGCACCATATTGGGCTTCTCTCTCTTGATCTTAATGCTCCTTGGGGCAAATGTAGTCATTAGGTAACTTGTCTTGTGACAGTGCAGTAGCATCAGCACATCAGGAGATACCTGTCGGAATAGCCAAGAATTCACCTATGCAATATGCTGCGGAAATCAGCTGTTGCTTAACTCTGCATTTCGTCCTGTCTTCTTTACTGTTGTGGCTCATGCACTTGGTGTCCACATATTTTGTCTATGGCAGGAAAGGAAGAATGCCGTCATATAACAGGCACCCCCCATCCCAGGGCCCTCACTTCGGTGGTTCGGTTTGTCTTTGGTCTGCAGTAGTGAGGAAGAACCAAGTCCATTCTCCTACCTTTTACAGAGAAGCAGTATGTGAAAGCAGAGTTGTGAATGACTGAGAACAGCAGCCAGTGCAAGAAGATGAGACAGCTTCTATCCAACCATCAGTGACAATTTAAAGTACAGAGGTCTGCTTGTGGATTTTATTTTTTGTTAATATTGGCTCTTAGGGTAGTCCCCTTTTTCTGAATGTGGACTGAAGTAACTGAAGAGATACGGGAAAGGGGTTTGTGGAGACTCACTTGGGATGGTCTATACAGTTGACAATCTGTGAATAAGCTCTCTCACACCAACACAATTGTTACACATCACAGCCTCATGTACTTTCTATACACAGACATGTGCATATACATGCATATATATACATATATAAAACACTATGCATATGTGTGTATACCATAAAAACAACTCCTAGTGAGGTGCTGTGGTGACTTAGATATGTGTAAAAACTCCTAACAGGCACCTAATGTATTAAAAAGAGGCCTATTGATTAATATTAAAAACCTAGCCCTGTTCTTTCTCATTGATTAATATAGCTATTCATTAACACAGAGTAAATTAACTCCACCAAATCAATCACACAACAGGAAGTTGTCCAAGACAGTCTTTGCTTTAAAGAACATTTCTTTTACTGTTACATACCTTGGGGTCTCTACGGCTATGTACTAAGCTGGGAGTTTTGAGTGAGTGGAAGGGATGAAGAGTATACTTACATATATATATATATAATGAGCTTACTCTTTTCATAGTCCATAAAATATCTGTGCCTGGCTCTCTCTCATTTTAATTATCTCACCCTCAGATCTCCTTGTTTTACCTCTTTTGACTTTTTCCACTCTGGATCTCCTCATGACTCACGGTAGTTCTTGGATGAGGCCACAAACTGCTGCTCCTTTCAAATATTATCTATTTCTTCACAATTTTCTCAAGCTGAATTAGAAATTGCTGTCCCGCTGCTAAGTTTCTGAACCTCTGGGGATTTATGACCAGAATGTTTTTATGAAATAATGGAGGGTCAAAAATGATACACTTGACAGCTAAAAGGCAGTGCTTAGAAACGGGAAAGTGAATGGATGGAGGGATCAGTTTCAGGGAGCACTGAAAGGCCAGAGGAGAAATAAGACAGTTATTACCCAGTAACAGAAATCAATCACCTGCCTGTGCCTACTATCTTGGGCCTGAACTGTAAGTTTGTACTCCTCTGCAATCACCTACAAAACCAGCACTAGCCTAAAATTAATCCAACTCTCTTATTGTCTGCCTCTTGACAGCCCAGCTAATAGAAATGCTGGCCATGGGAATTCAGGTAGTGCTTGTGAATCTGTCTCAGAATGATTTTAAGGATGATTTTAAAAAAATATGTGAGATAAATTCTGTGCTGAATTTTACCTTATCTAGTGATAGGTGCACATTAATCACTGCAAATGTAATGCTTTACACCCTCCTGTGATTACAGCTGGGGGCTAAATTCTGTCATAGTCTGGACTCTGCGGTACTACATAGTTTAGGGAAAACCTGATTCAGTGAGTATAAAGCCCATACAGGTGGTAAGAAGCTCCATTTGCTTTCTTTTCAGAACGTGAATTAAATTAGAGTGTTGAAGCAAGATCTATCAAAAAGAGGTGTTATCCCACTTAAAAACTTGTGAGTTCTTGCCATGTAGCACTGTGGAAGTGACTCAGCTACTTGAATTGAGACCTAGTTACTTAATTATTTCTTAGGATTTCTGTCTTTCACTTTCTTTCATCAGAGAAAATAAAGGATATCTATGGTTTAGTTTGCAGCTGTGGGTCAAGAACTGTCCATTGGTTTGGTTTCACTTAAGAAAATCAACCATGTAAAATATTCAGTTGTTTTTTTTCGGTTGTTTTTTTTTTCAGTTGTTTTTTTTTCAGATGATCCTTCATTGTCTTTTTTATCAGGGTTTTACTTATATGTATGCCTAAACCTATATCTATATCTATATCATCTATATCTATATCTATATCTTATCATCTATATCTATATCACTATATAGATCTATATCCATATCCATATATTTTTTCTTTGATTCAGTTTGAATACTTGCAGATCCAACATTTAGAAAGTCACCTAAAGGAAAACAAAGAGGACAGCTATTTTTGTGCACAAAAAAGGGAAATTTCTTAGCACTTACTGCTTCAAAAAAGTCAGACAAAAAGTTTAATTCCACATATTTGTCTGCTGACTTTGATTCTTTTGAGCATCAGTGATGTCTTATAAGCTACTTTTGCTTGATTCTCAGGGTTAGGTTCTACGCACCTCTACGTCCCTTCGAGCCTACTTGATTTGATTTCATTGTATGTATTTTAAATCAGCTCTGAATGGGTCTCTTCCTGTTTTTCCTTTTGACAGTCTGGTAGTCAAATCTCTCCGATGACAAGTATCGGTGAAGCAAACCCAGTTCTTGAAAAGGTGAGTTTGTGTCTTCATGAAAAAGCTTTTGACTTCAGAAATGGTATTTGTCATTAAAAGACTCACACATATTTATATATAAAGGTATATATACTTTTTGAAGAGTGTTCAGGAGCTGCAAAAAGATTTTCAAAACTGCAGACTTGCATCTCTGGCTGCTCAGCTAGCTTTAAAGCTGGATTCCAGATGCTTCAGTTGACGCAACCTTACATGTGTCTCAATTGAAGCACTTGAGGCTTTGCGATCTCTTCAGAGAGCTTGAGTCTACGCCAAAAGGATGTTAGTTCCTCAGCCCAACATGATTTCAGCTAAATGGAATAATATGCAAATTCATCACACAGCGTTACCACTCACCATATGTGCAGAGAGTCTGCCTTTCCCTTCAGTCATGGGCTTCTCCAGGTTCCCTCACAGGGTGGCAACACTGTGAAGGGATTTCATTTTTAAATCTAAACTTTCTATCCCAAACATACCCATTATCATTTGTCTGAATAGTCTTGGAACAAAGTACCTTACATTAGGAAAAGTTTAGAAAATAATTGAATGGAGGTAATTTATGTGCATTTTTGTGCACATATATGTATGCATACATATATACTCACGCACACTCATACACACACACAAATACATACATATGTATACGTGTATATACACATACCTCTCCCTAAAAAGAAAAAGAATTCCAGAAACCATGCAAATTTGTTAGTGGATTTTTTTTACCAGCAAGGACATTTTCTATGAGGAGTAAGGGTTGATTAGGTAAGAAAGTAAATGTTTAAAATGGAAGACAAGAAACACACAAAATCTGCTTTATTGTCTATCTTGTGCAGCACAGAACTTTGAAATTCTTTGTAATGAACAAAGCCTGTATGAAGTATGGAGAAAATGAGTCAGTGATCAAACATTGTTTCCTCCATTTAAAAAGTTTTGAGAAAGGGTGAATTTGTTACAATCAAGCTTAGGATACTTAAAACTTGAATGAAAACATTTTCTTAACATTGTCAAGTGAGGATAAGGAAAGATATATCAGTGAAAGTGACATCAACTCAAGTAAACACTGTCATTTACTTCTAAAAAGACATTGTTTTATATCCATTTATAAATATATGTATGGTCCATCATGTAGATGTAGAAAAAGAGACAGAACCAGTCAGATAAATGAATCAACTTGAGGCAGCTGTGTGTGACATTCAAGAGGCCTGGAGTTACAGTATTTAAAAAAAAAAGATCAATTCAAACCTGCTCTAGAGAAGTTTTCAGAAATTACAAAAGGGATTGTATCAGGCCTTTTGTGATAAAGAATATTACACTCGTTCACTTTGGAGAATGATTCAAACCTTAGGAACAAGGCCTCAATAGGGCACATTTTGCTTAAAATGAATCATATGCATAAACGGTTTTCTGAAATGGAACCCTGTAGGAAACTTAGCTAGAATTACTACTTGTTAGTAATATTAACCCTGTGGGATATATTATTGGGAAAAGTGGTTTTAATAAATAATATGTTTTTATTCAGGGGACACTCACTGAAGATAAAGGTTCTGAAGCAGGGTATTGAGCAAGTGAAAATCTTGGAAATTGGGATACTGGTAAAATAATGAAAAAAATGTTCAAAAACATTTCATCCAGCTGTCTTTCCCCAGCTTTTAACACTGCTTACGGTTTAATACCATCTTACTACCACTGCCATTAAAAAAAGTTACCCTACTGTAGATATGCCATTGCATGGAGTGTTCAAACATAGTCCTCTCAGAAGTTTTCAGTTAAAATATAATAAACAAAAATGGATGTGCCTCTATTTTGTTCAAGCTAGTTATATATTGTAACTTAATGTGTAAGAAACAAGAAATCGGGAATACTGTATATTACTTTAACTGTGGGTGATCAAAACATTATTTAGTGCTTCTATAATTATGATATATCAGGAAAATTCACGTTCAGACTTGCAACATTCACCTGAATGGTGAGACTAGTTAGAGTACGCTGAGCTATAATAGAAATCATAAAAGGGAACAGTTTAAAACATGCTAGCAGACTTTTCATTGATAATGTATTCAACTAAGTTTGTTGTTAAAAAGCCACAGGTGTAAAGAACATTAAAATGTAATTGCAGTGACAGTTCAATGCAATTGTTACATATCACATATTAGGGCATATTTTTACTGTTTACTTTTAAGACATTTATGCACCTGAGCAACCACATCTAAAAGATTATAAAGGAGGAAAAGTTAAAAAAGGAACCATAAAGCCAAATGACAAAGAGAACAAGAGTTATGAGCACAAATGGTGAGAATTGTAGTAAGTGTATAAATGGACAAGGAACTGCTTAATGTTCTCCCATATACATTTTACACCATAGGAAGAAATCAGAATGCACTTACCCACAGGCTGCTGAACACTGCTGAGCTTTGACTAGTCTCCTGGAACATTAATCACTTGTAACTCTCAATTGTTAATGTGAATAGAAATTAAATAAACAGTCTCTTTCTCAGAACTAAATTTCTTTACTTTTCTCAGAAATTATTCTGCAGACTGCAATTGTCTGATTCTTAAGAAACCTTCACTCAGCCTTAATGACATCTCCATCTCCAGTTCCCTTCCCCAACTTGAGTCAAATGAATTAGAAATTACAAAAAATAACTGGATTATGAAGCTAACAAGCTAATAAAATACAATTACAAGGGGAAAAATAACATGCTTGTACCCTCAAAAAGGGGAGAAACAGAGACTTCAGAAAGCCTGTTAGGGACTAGACTGTGGTTATTGATTTTACATGGAAAGCAATCAAATTCAGTGGTGAATCCCCTTCAGAGATAATTCTGTTTGAAGAGCAGACAAGTGTAATTGTTACAACACACTTCTCTTGTCTACCGTTGGCATGTAGCAAAACTGCATGAGCTGCTTAATTAATGCAGGCTGGCTTGGAGCTAAGTCCAAGGAATTCAAAGACTTCAGCTTTGATGTGAGTCACAAACTGCACACTTAGGTTCAGAGAAAAAGCACAGGCAATAATACGATCACTTGCACACCTGCAGAAAGATTTCAGCCTGCTAGACTGTTTAAAACACACACAAGTTCCCAGAGAAATCTGACCTGTCTACAGGCACAGAAAGCTTCTCTTCTTGAAAACTTGTGGTTGGTGATCATGGATCACCAATGCACACTAAGAAATGCCTGTGCTTGGGGGGAGAGCGTACCTGACATATGGACATCTTTTGCAACTGAAGCTCAGCAGGCAGAAATGGTGTAAGTGGACATTTCTGCCTTCTGTGGACAGGTGAACTGGAATACAGTACTGCCAAAATACATGCAAATATCCCAAAGACCCAGCTGAAGAGCAGTCAGAGTAAAAGCCACCTCTACATCAAGCAGCGGGAAATGGGCTTTCTTTGCGTAAGCTGAAAATGAGAGAAGAAAAAAATAAAGGAGGCTGTCTATTGCCTCAGGGAGGAAGGATACCTGGTCTGGTCTCACAGAACAGGCTGTCCCTGCCTATTTCCCACAGCTGGTGTTACGTTAAAAGCCTACACACTCCAAGCAGCAAGACTGAAAATCCCTGTTCTGTCACTTCTTGATAAAAGTGAGAATCACTCTTGCTTACCTCTGGCCAGGACTTACCTCCAGCCATGACTTATCTCCTTGGTAATGGCATGTCTTCTGTAAAGGTATTAGCGTGTTACTTCTCCTCCTACCTCTGTAGCTGACAAAGACTAAAACCCATGACCCTCACTTCCCACATAAGTATTCTAATCACCAAATGATGAAACAAATGCAGGCAGGATATTGCTGCTTCTGTTGCCTTTTTTATTTTTATTTAAGAAAAAAAAAAAAGACCTAGCCCTGTTCCACTAGGTGTCTGTTCTCAGAAGATGATGAAGCAGTTGGATTCCCAGAGGCTGAGGCTGGTGCCCAGCGTTGTCTGTTGGTTCCCCTCATAGGCACCAGGGAGGAACAACTGCCTGGGGAATCTCTTGGTGGACTTAGTTCCAGATCTCTTTCCAGAGGTCTTCAGAGGTGTCTGTCTCCATCACTGACTTTATAGGAAACGTAGGTGTTGCCTTTAGGGGGCAAGGTGTCTGAAATATATGAGGCTACAAGCTTCAGCCATGTTCACTTGTCTGATGTCTGCTGTACCACAATATGTTGAAGGAAGAATGGGGATACTGATTGATAATTTTAGACATTTAACTTATGTATCTAGTTAGGTAAAGTGGAGCCCAAAAGGAGCCAGTGGGGAAGGACAGAGTCTTCCTGAGGATGTTGTGGAGCACCTAAGTAAGACTCGTGCTCTGAATTGCCCTATTTCTCTACTTACTATTGCTAAGCTACTTTGGTTAGTGGTGGCAAATGTCTTAAAGCTTGCTGTTTGGATACTAGTTTCTGTAGCCTGTCACTTTCTCACAATAACGTAGGCAGTCCTGAAGATTCAAGGGGACACTGGACATGTTGCAAATGTAATTTAAGTCCTGCTAGTCCTATTCTCTAATGATGCTAGTTAGTTATCTAATCAATACTGTTTGGTACAGCCATGCACCAAGTGCTTTATTGTATGAAGTACTGAAATGAAAAAATCTGTCTTGTAATATCAGCAACACAGACCTGACCAATAGTAGGAGGGAATGAAGCATTGTTTCTGGACCATGGCAATTTTTAAAAGCTATTCTTGGCCTGCTGACTACCAACTGCTTGCTGACTTCAGAAGTGCTGCAATGAACTCATGCATCATATCAGGGAAGCTTTCTTCTTCTCTTAAAAAATATCCTCCTGATTTTACTTTGGCATTTATGGTGAATCAGAATCACATTGATCTGCTCATGACTTGTATCAGTTTACTCATTGGTTCATTACACAACTCTTTTTGGAGATGTAACTTCATCTTTCTCAGAGTGAAGTGGGACTTGTCTGAACTGATCCAAATCGTAGTAAAAAGCAAGCCAGAAAAATAAGATTTCTTTTGTTTTATTAGAAAAGTGTAATGTCCCCTTACCAATAATAAAATTTTAATGAAAAGCAATTAGCAGAAGAAATAATTTTCAATAAAGGCAGTAACGTTCTATTAAGTAACACTTGGTAGCTCAACAGAACTGTTTTCTATTCAGTATTAAACTCCATGACAAAGAAATTACAGAATTTCTGTCAGGCACGGTATGATTTATTCACCATGAACATTCAGCAGTGGCTGGTAGTATCTTTTCTATGACAGGACTAAAATTAAACTCAAGAGTTTGAGTTTACCAAAACACTATCAGCCATGAAGATGTCTGTTGGATCTTAACTCTGATGGTATTAACATCCTGTGATGGAAGATATTCATACTTTATTTCGAGGTTTCATTTGTAAGTGCTGTACAAATGAATAATAAATAGACTTTCAATTAGCGGTTTATCAGTTGCTAGTGCCTACTGGGTCGATAGACTGTCTATAATCATGGTTTATGTGCATCTACTGATATGCAGTCACTATCCATGAAATATTATATTCCTGTCTGAAATAAGGGAATAATACCTATTAATCACATAGTACCCATTGAGAATACGTCCAATATAAAGACATTAGGGGTGATGAGATAGCTCTTGCTGCATGATGCTCTCCTTCAGCAAAATGCCTTTGCCAGAGCTGGCGGGACTGTTTCCCTAAATCTACTGTTTCAGGCATCCCCAATGCAGCGGGTAATCCCTTCTCATTTCAAACAATTCATATTCTCGAAGATCATCAAATGATCTCGAAGGTCAAAATGAAGGGATGAAACAACAAATTAGTGTCTGTCTGATCTAAGGGGCTTATGTATGTAGTTATGGTATTAACTGTCTTAGTAACCAAAACCCACCCCCAAACCTTCACATGCTTTATCATTCCTCTTAACAATAAAGACTGAGAGGAGTACTAGGATAATAAATGTCTCTAATTCGGCTCACCCAGTACCAAGCGTGTTGTTATTTTAGTTTTAGGAATGAGCTGGAAAATGAAGGAGTGTGGCATTCTCTGTTGTTGACTTCCACAGTTTGAATGGTGTAAGTTTGGAGGGGAGATTTTACTTACAGACAGCTGATGTCATCTAGGCTGCATTAAGAGGATGTTAAGATACAGGACTTTACAGTGACACTTTCTTAGAATAATTGAAGATACTAAATGACTCTTACAAAATGAAATAAGAATTGAGGGCATGGTGTATACTAGGAGGAACAGGGAAAAAGGCAGAGGCTTGTCCTCTGAAGGCTTTATCCCTGAAGGGATAAAATAAAAAATAACCAACTATCCTTCTGTGCTTCCAGAATGGTTTGAAGCTGTGGAGCAGTAAACCATTTAGTGTTTCTGTGATTTCAAGTATCTTTATTTTCTCAGAAATTCTGAGCATAGTCTCATCCCACTTTCAATGTTTTAATTCCTCTTCTGTTTGGGAAATATTTAAAATGTTATTTTGATTTGCTAATTCTACATTTAATGTCTTGGAGAAAGAAAGGAGAATGGCAAATGTTAGCTCGCATGAAAGATAACAGTAATTTATCTTGTGTTACTTTGTGGACATAGATTAGGGAAACAGGCACTGGTTGGAAAGGTCAGAGAGATTTAGGGAAGAAGTGCCCGGGCTGGCAGAGGAGCAGTGGCACTGCTGGGAGGCCAGGAGCATATATCACCTGTGTGACTTTCTGGCAGTGGAAGGGATGCTAGGGATGAAGATGTTCGCTAGAACTGGGATGAGAAGGAAACCATGATGTTAACGGGGTTAACCTCTCTGTCACAGTCAATGTGCCCAATGTGCCCAATGTGCTCAATGTGCTCAGCCAGAAGGAGCCAATGACCAACGTATGGGTGACTCTCAGTGTAGCTGCAGAGAAGAACAAATTTTCTATGCCTTTTAATATGGTATAGCAGGTATCTGTTCCTGGTATCTGACGAAGAGTTAATTACTACCCTACATCTTCATCCATAGCCCAGGCTCTGGAAAAAAGAAGAAGGAGCTCCTGGCTGTGCTATGAGAAGGAGGCCAGCGGCTCTGATGGGAGCTTGGCAGATGCCAGGGAGCGCTGGGGGGCCTTGGCTACCCTGAGAAGGATTTTGCTTTCCACCAGTGGCAGGTGCTTCTACTGCTTTGCTCTTCTACCAGTTAGCAAAACTGGAGCCAAAATTCCCAGGACAACCAGACATGTTTTGGGACATATTCGCTTTCTTAGGTCTTGGATACATTGCCTCGTTTTAAAATATCCTTGTGGGTGAGGGAATGTCTTCTACATTTAATGGAGTGGGACTGTCAGTAAGTAAAAGTCCAAATTAAATGAGGATCTATGACAGGAAAGGTGAAATGAGAGCTTCTCTAATAGTAAAATGATTTCATTTTGCCTTGCTAATTATTGAAGTATGAGCTCCATGTAATTATACATGACTGGAAACAGCTCCAGCTAACGCTCACTACGTTTGCCCAATTAAGTTTTACAGCATTTTGTTTGAATACAGCTAGTTACCTCATTAATAAAACTGTAGGTGACAATAAACATGCAGGGCTTCTGAAAGGAAGGTTAGCATTTGCTCTTTCTCCATCTTAGCCCAACTTATTTATTCTTTGAGTACTGAGTTGCCGCCATATGAGGGCCCTAGGAAAGTGTGGCCACCCTGTGCAACATGGTGGTGTGTCCTGGACGTCTGTGTGCAAAAGGCACTCCTCGGCAGAAGGACCGTGTACAGCACAGTCCTGTACAAGGCTTGCATCCTCAAGTACACACAGCCCTTGTGCATATTGTCCACTGGGAAGACCTTGCTCTCAGACAACTTTGCCTGAGCTTGGAACAGAAAAGAGAACAGAGCCTTTCTGAAAAAAAAACCCCACAAGACCAACAAAACAAAACAGTAAGCAGAGTCACCTGAGAAAATCTCGTCAGATTGAATGATTCCTAAATCCTCTTCTCTCCTCCCTCTGGTCCTCTATCACTTTTCCACTGACTTGAGAAGCCTGGAATAACTCCCTCCTGCTACCGAAACTTTGTCAAATTAATTTGACGCTAACCTTTTTTGACATTATCCTATTTTTCTTCAATATTTATCCATCCTCCCACAGGTCATTTATGTCTGCTTCTGGCATCTGTCCCAGTCCTCTTGGGTAGGTGGAGTATGATAGTTTTAATGTAATTTTTTTCACAGTGTCTATCTTTCTGCCTCCTCTGTCACTGAACTCATCCCATGGTCTCAAAAGTGGCAGTGCCTTCTTCACAGGTCTCTTGGTAGGTATGCACGCACACACACACACACACACACAGAGGTTAAAAAAAAGGAAAAGTCTGTTACTTTTTTAACCTTGTTCATTCCTCCTCTGTTCAGAGTTACGAGCTCCTTTTTTCCCCATCTTGATCTTTTAGTATAGTTCTTTTTGATATTTAGCAAGAAAGTTACTTTCTTCACCTTCATTCCTTATCATTGAGGCTGACTGCATAGCACACATGACCCTCAAAAATACAGTGTTAAATATTAAAGTGATTAAAATTATTGAACACAGAGAAAGCCCACATTGCAGATATCTTTAGCACTCAGACCAAAGACCCACTGATATTCACTTCATCAGCTACAAACTCAGTGAAGGAAACTAATAATTAGGTTCTGATTATATGAATTCTTTGACTGGATTTTTTTCTTATTTCCTACAATATAAAATCTTCATATTAAGGACCAATTTTCACAGGATTCAATCACCAGCATGTATTTACACAATTTGCCATTAGTTTGACATTACTCAAGAAACCTGTAACTATAGGACATTTTGTCTTGGAAAAGTAGCTGGAGGTGGTTGAGTCAAGTTAATAAAAGGTATAATAAAAGCAATCTGTTCCATATCATCTCGTCCTTTCAGCTAGAACCATGCCTACTGACCCTGCACCTCTTGAACCACGTAGCATTTTAGGTGGTGATTAGAGGCTAAGGCTGTGTCAGAGCCTGTAATCATGAGGCTTCAGTATTACAACAAGGAGCTTAAGGCTAGAAGAGAGAACTTGAGAGGGAGAGAATAAAAGGAGCCTCCAGCTGCTCGCACCAACCAATAAACTGGTTTTAAACTGGATATTCTAGGCATTGTTATATTTTAGCCCCAGCCTCTCAAAAAGCTCATGCTCACTGCGCTCTTTGTGCTGGAGATGTAGGACGCAGCGTAAGTCAGCTGTGTTCAGCAGTTCTAATCGTGCGCACCTTACCACCCACATGGGTAGTATGTGCTCTCTAACTCCGGTTATCGGTGGGATGGTACATACAGGGGTGCCTATGCTGGCAAGAACTGAAGGAATTCAGCTAGGACTGGGAGAGCTGGGGAGACGCAGGAGTCACCCGCCCCAGGTGGTAGGACATAAGCCAGCTCTGCTCCCAAACAGCCTCGCTGTGTTCACAGGGCGGTGAGTCCAGGGAAGGAGCTCTGCGTCAAGCACAACGCCATGCAGATAGCACCAGTCTGCCTTTTGCCTTGACAGGCAAGTGCAGCCAGTGCTGCACTGCGCTGCCTGATCCCTGACCTGCACTCCCGTGCTGGGCCCTGCTACGAAACGCAGGGAGACTGGAAGGAGACCAGCTGGAGGTACAAAAGCAAGTATCTCTGATGAATGCCATCAGTGTCAGAAAATCACTGGAATCAAGACAGTTATCCCAGAAGACAATGCTGAAAGAGAAGTAAAGCAAATAGCATAAGAAGCATGGGAGCAAGAAGATGTGTTTTGTTTTCTTAAGTAGCAGGAAGGAATTTAGCTGCCTCTGGGAGTGGTTTTAGTGGAAGTTGGAGGACCTGAAGGGCTTAAGGGGAGCAATGGAGTGTTGCTGGAAATGCATAGTCTGAAAGACACTTATACCAACTTCTCTAAGCTTTGTGCTGAATTTTCAACTTGAAAATTTGCCCTTCAATATATTTTTTAAACAAAATTAAACACATTTCACCCCAGCTATTAACTACATTTTAATGACTCAGCTCTCACAAAGGTCAGACATTTACAATAAGTAATTTCAAACGTACTCTGTGACACTAAAATCAGTTATGTTCTTATACCTGACATGACAACAAGGAAGCATGGTTTAATTTCCAGTTATGTTCCTGACTAATAAAATAAAGATGTTAAGGCTGTAAGTGGATAAGAGTTAAAAAAAAAACCCAAAAAACTTTTGACTGTCATTGTGCTCACATGCACAGAACTTCCCTTACACCATTTAAAGCAGGTCCAGAATGCAAACTTAGCCTCATTTATTTAATGGTGAGTACACTTATTTAGGATTGCAGAGTACTCAGTATATGTATAAATAAATACATTGTACCATAAAAATTCGTATCAGCCTTGTTTTTTTAATACTCGGTAGATACATTATCTATAAATTGGAAAAAATACTTATTAAGCAAAAAAGGTCATGCTTAAAGAAGTCTGAGTTATTTTTATGATATCTGAAGTTTCAAGACAGGCTTGCTCAGCACTGTCTTTTAACTGCTCATTTATGTGATGTCTGTGATGGTAAATGGAACAGGGGAGGACCAGGATCTTCTAACATGTCTGGGCAAGGCGATGTTTTACTGGGCTTGTTTTGTGCCGTGTATGGTTGACAAAACACCGGAGATTATTTTGTGTAGCAATACATTCAGAGCCTAAAAGATACCTTACACCAAAGAGAGTCTGCCCAGAAATGTGTGTTTGTATCCAAAACTTAAGGCAGGGATGACAGTAGTAGTTAGATTTCTGTCCCAGAAAGACAGAAACAAGGGGCCAACAAAATTGTAAGCAACCCCAAGGACCTTATCTCCACGGCTTTCACTTGAAGGGCATGGAAGGAGTGGCAAGCATGGAAGGAGCCAGGGAAAAGCTCCGCCGTTAAGCAGAGACCAACATGGCATTTAGCAGTTGCTGCATTTGTTTGTTCCACTCTGGTCGCCAGATGTTTGCACGCTAGGTTTCCTAAACAAACATTCATTTTTGGGACCAGGGATCAGTTTCCCCAAAGAAAACAGATGCTTTGAAGCTTGTGGCTACTGAGCCAACTACCAAGTACTTAAAAAATGGACCATATCCTTACAGGTCGGATTTTGAGCATGATGGCTGGACAAGTTGGGGAACATATTTATGCTACTGTGGTGCAAATAATAGTGGAGGAAAAAAGTTAAAATTCTGACTGTGCTGTTTCACATTGCTTTTTACTTAAGATTTCCTTAAAATGAAAAGAGGCACCTGAATATATTTGACCAGCTGAGGAAGCAGGCGTTCCATTTACTTTGGTTCTTGGTACGCCCTGATTTGGACATAGCTGATCATGGTGCTGGAGAGTATTTCACAGGCCCCAGCTGACTCATCCTCAGTTTGGCTTAAGCTGATCAGCTTTTCTGTCATTGTTTTTTTTTTCCTTTTGTGCTAGGTCCTTCTTTAAATGTTCAAAGAACACGCCCCATTACACGTGATTACTGTGAACATCTTGCAGTCTCCTTTCAGAAGGAAGCAATGAAAATATTACCTTACAAGGCAAGAACAGGAAATAAAAGGCTGTTAAAGAACAGAGAAAGAAAAGAGACAGGAAAAACAGACTCAGTCATATAAGTTCTGCATAAAATAGCAAGAAGACTGCAATGTCATTTGAAGTTGCACTTTAGACAAATATGAATCATTTGCATTTTCAGCCTCAAACATGTAATTTCTTAATCACAGTTTTTTATGCGATTACAGCTTCAAAAAACCCAGAGGCTCAGTTTTTTTTATTTTGTTTTAATATTTTTTTTTATTTTTGTTTTTTCAGCTAGCTACAGATAGATTAGGGTGGAATTTTAAAGATAAGAATTTGTGTTTGGCTTTGACCACTAAAACTTTTATTTTGGTGTTTTTCAGGACTGCGTTAGATAAAAATGTAAAGCTTCCAAAAAATATTTTCAGTAAGACTTTTTTGCATGGAAGAAATGAATCCTAAATTTTTAGTCAGTTTTATCAAGAGAAGGAGAGAAGTTTATGATTTCCCTTTCAGCAAGGGAATCTGTCTATGTAAATGTTATACATTCTCATTTTCTCTGTACATTCCTAACTTTGTGCTTTCCATCACAAGTTTCTATGCATCACATCCCTCCTGATAAAGTACTAGATTGGTACCAATATGCTTTTGTCCCTGAGTCGAACGGTGAAGTCCTTCAGTAGTTAAATAAGCTTGTCACTGGTTTCAGTGTGCAGAGTGTGCTGAGTGGAGAGCAGGTAAATAAGATAAGTGGAACACACCTGGAGTACGTATGACTGACTGCTGGCTAGAAACCAAGAGGGGAGCACCTAAATTCTGCCCAGCTCCCAAAAACCAACCACCTCTGGATTGCAAAGACTGCATCTACATTACTATTTTAATTTGGGTCTGGAGTGTGCTTTTGAAACAAATCTGATCAAGTCCATTTAGTGTGTTTTTGTTCACACATTTAAGAGCAGAAATGTGAATGGGTTCCTTTCAGATAAAAGAGACCAGATGGTGCACTGCAGGATTGCATCTCGTGTGCTCCTGCCACTAATGGACATTCAGCCTGTGGGAATTGATTACAGCTAGTCTGATGGAGAAGTCCCAAAATAAGTGTAGTGTGGATGTTGGGTCCTCAGCATCATGTCTTCCACTCTGGTTGTTTCTTGTGTCTTACTACTGCAGACGCAGCCAAAGTTGGTACTCAGTTCATGTTCAGCAACTTGGTGAATATCAGAGAGAGAGAACTACGCAATGATATGTAAAAAAATATTTTTTTATGATGAAAGTAGACTTAAATTTTAAATCTGTAGTATGGCTACTGATTTTGCCATGGGCGTGGATCCAGGTGGGTGAAAGGGAGTCAAAGGAGTTCTACCCAAAAGACTGGTGCCGTAGAAACTCAGGAATATTATCCTGAAAAAGGATAATTTGAGTTCTTATTAGATTAATTTATAGGCTGTGATTGTGAAAGCTGTCCAAAGTTTGTACAAAGTCAACACATCGTACAAGTGCAGCCTCGCCTTCCTGGGAACATTTTATTCTATACGGATGTTTTCCAACCTTCTACAGGTGAATTTTCTGGCAGTAAGACCTATTACACTGGCAGAAACCTTGCTACTAAAGTTAATTCTAGCTCCACAACTTTTCCAGCTTTACATCTCATGTTCCATGTTCACACCGAATTATGATTCAATTTCCTATTTAAACAAATCCTTTCAGTAGTTCTTCATGTTCTGAAATGGATTATTCTGACTGCAGGAGAACAGACATAGTGTTGCCATATATTCCCAGGACAGTGCTGGGATAGTCGTACTCAGAGTAAAGTTTGGACAGCTTCCCATGGCTTATCCATGAAACTATCTAAGGTATTTTCTGGGCTATGCATGCCACAACCAAAGTGGAGTTGCTGGTGGGTTGGCCTGCAAAAAAAGAAAGGAAGGTGTATTCTTAATATGTCAGCATCATTCAAGACGAAGCAAAAGTACTAAAAACTTGCACTACTAAACAGGAAGCATATGTTACGCCTAAAGCAAACACAATTTTTGCTGGATACAAATTTCATGAGTGTGCAAGGAGTCTCTGAGGTTTTTGAATAGTTTTTAATATGAGCTGAAGCGATTAGGTAATAAAGACTTTGGCAATGCTGAGAAGAGAAAATGAGAAGAGATTCCATAATTTTTAGAACTATCACTCTTCAAGTGTCTTAAAACAGAAGAAATGGGAATTCGCTATAACCTGGTCTCGTGTATTCGCATAGGTGCAATTGGAAGCAATAGTATTAGCATACAAATTGATATTGTCCAAATGCACTCTTTTTGTTGGAGACAATGGCCAGGACTCCACAAAAGAAGAAAAACGTCTGTCCTAGTGTAGCAGAGGAAGCAAATAAGCAATTTACGCCGTAAAAAACCACACTGTTGCAGAAATGTGACTGGCAAAATGATCGAGTTGTAAGTAATCTTTATGTTGATTTGGGAAATTTTGGAATACAATTGCTTTGTTCATCAGTCCTGCATTCCT